>NC_079157.1:11525201-11825201 GCF_947563725.1 Argiope bruennichi | reverse complement strand
CCTACCGAATTTCGAGCTGAATCCAATTAGGTGTTGATTGTCTGTCAGTCTGTGCTGTTTTGAAACTTGTAAACGTTATAACTCAAACGCGCACTGACTTAAATATATCAAATTTAGTAAGTGGTTCTGTGTCAAATCTTTTGCTTCAGAGGGTTTAGAAAAATGCTTCTAACACATTAATTCAATTTTTTATACTATTAACAGCATTCCAGGGATTAATTGCCAAATAATTAGCCAAGAATGACACGATAGATTGAGTAAAGTTTCTAAATTCAGACCAAAGGTTCCTATTTTGTAACTATTGCACGCCAATGCCATGCAAGGCGTTCTCTTGGCTAACACTTTTATTAGAGCGTATGTGAGAAAGTTTTGGGGAGGTCATTCCCACTGATTTAGAAATTACCTCTCACTATTCCCATTCCCTCACTATTACAATAGAAATTATCTCTCACTATTACCATAGAAATTACCTCTCACTATTCCCATTCCCTCACTATTACAATAGAAATTATCTCTCACTATTACCATAGAAATTACCTCTCACTATTCCCATTCCCTCACTATTACAATAGAAATTATCTCTCACTATTACCATAGAAATTACCTCTCACTATTCCCATTCCCTCACTATTACAATAGAAATTATCTCTCACTATTACCATAGAAATTACCTCTCACTATTCCCATTCCCTCACTATTACAATAGAAATTATCTCTCACTATTACCATAGAAATTACCTCTCACTATTCCCATATCTTCTGGCGGAAATTACCATTAGATAATTGTATATAAATATGTGTTCTTTTAATTTCAAATTTCTTTGAAGATAATTACAATTGTTACTATAGGAAGTTCCTAAAACTAGCAGACTATTACATACAAAATCGGAAGAATTTGATCGAAGAGATTTGAAAAGAAATAATCGTGATAGAAAAAGATTTTCTCAGGTACTATTTAAAAGAAATTAGATTCCTTAAGGTAATCAAAGAAAATTATTCAATCAATAAATCAACAAAAAGTTAATAAATTAGGAAAAAAATTTAAAAAATTCTATTTTTCTGTATGGATTGGATAATTAAAATTTTGTTTCAAAAAAACCAAAAAGGATTTTTTTTTTTGTGCTTTATTTACAAAATAAGCGCCTATCTTGAAATTATGTTACTGATACAGTCTTTAAAAAATGTAGTTTTTACCCTAAATACTTAATTTAGATACTTAACCAAAGATATAAATTAAATTTATAATAGAACTAAACGAATTATGAAGTTTATTCTTTACATATTCTTTTCAAACCCTGTGCATCAAAAATTCCGTAAAAAGTTAAATAAAATAAAATATTTTATTTTTTAATCTAAAGTTTATTGATTTCGGGTTCTTTTTAGCACATTAAGTTTTATGAAAAACCTCGAAATGAAATGTTTTTTTTTAAAGTAGTAAAATAAATAAATTTTATGATTTTTGTATTGAAAAATATCTTGTATTTTGTTTGAAAAAAAAATATCTATGAAACCAAAATAAATAAATTAATAGCAAAATATCTTAAAAGGAAAAAAATGGATCTTTTTGCTGAAAATAAGAAAAAAATATACACAACAAATATAGGCATTATAAAAGCAAAAATATATTGACAAATTTCTAACAATTTTTTTTGTTTAGAAATTTATTAAATGATGTATTCAAAAACTAGTAGATACTTAAGAGGGATCTTGCCTAGCTCCCGGACCAAAACATAAGCTATATTTCTATTCAATATTTAAATATTAGTATTCAAATGATAAATAACATGAAGTCTTAAATTTTTTTTCTTCATTGGGAAATATTACAATGAAAACAGAATTTTTCTAAACGATCAAATTGTTTTTTCGGTCTCTCAAGAACTATAGAACATATTTAGAATTTTTTGTACCAAATATGGACAAAAAAATATTCATTAGATTTTAGTATATGGAATTTTTTAAAAAGAAACTCCCAAAATTTGGAGATAGAGAAAATCGTATTTATAGATGTAATAAAGCCTTAAAATCTAAATTATAGAAATATGAAAATAATGTTATTTCTCACAGAATGCATTTATAACCAAATTCAAATGGTTTTATGAAAGAAACCATTCGAAATTAGGAATATTGAATTTTAAAAAATATCAATTTTTAAGTCAAGCAAAATTCTTATTAAATTTTGTTTTCTAGTTCATCAATAAAATCGTCTTTATTTTTTAATATACAAGTAAATTCAACAGTTCTATATATTATCAGAAAATTATAAAAAGATAAAAAATGATAAGGAATAAAATAAAAGGGAGCAAAAGTTGTTTTTATTTTTTAACGTAGCAATAAACCTAATAATTTTATGCATTAAGTGAAATGCCACGAAGGAAAAAGAAAAGGAATAAAATAACTGGAGCAAAAGTAACTTTTATTTCTTAAAGCATAAAAATAAACCTAATAGTTCTGTGAATTATCGTAGAATGCCAAGAAGGAAAAAAAGGAATAAAGTAAATGGAGGTAAAGTCACTATTACTTTTTGACATAGAAATAAATTCAAAAGTGCCCTGCTTTATCGGGAAATATAAAAACAAGAAATGATAAAATATAAAAAAAGGCAACAATAGTCGTTTTTAGTTTTTTTAAAATAGAAATAAACGTAATAGTTCTATGCATTGTCGCAGAATGCCAATAGGGGAAAAAAAGAATAAAGTAACTGGAGGTAAAGTCACTATTACTTTTTGACATAGAAATAAATTCAAAAATGCCATGCATCATTGGTAAATGTTAAAAACAAGAAATGATAAAATATAAAAAAAGGGAACAAAAGTCGTTTTTAGTTTTTAAACATAAAAATAAACCTAATAGTTCTGTGAATTATCGTAGAATGCCAAGAAGGAAAAAAAGGAATAAAATAAGAGGTAAAGTCAGTATTACTTTTTGACATAGAAATAAATTCAAAAGTGCCATGCATCATCGGTAAATGTTAAAAACAAGAAATGATAAAATATAAAAAAAAGGTACTAAAAGTCGTTTTTAGTTTTTAAACATAGAAATAAACGTAATAATTCTATGCATTATCGTAGAATGCCAAGAAGGAAAAAAAGGAATAAAGTAACTGGTGGTAAAGTTACTATTATTTTTTGACATAGAAATGAATTCAAAAGTGCCAGGCTTTATCGGGAAATATAAAAACCAGAAATGATAAAGCATAAAAAAGGCAACAAAAGTCGTTTTTAGTTTTTTTTTAAATAGAAATAAACGTAATAGTTCTACGCATTGTCGTAGAATGCCAAGAGGGGAAAAAATAACTGGAGGTAAAAGTCGCTATTACTTTTTGACATAGAAATAAATACAAAAATTCTTTATATTATCAAGAAATTCAAAAAAAAAAGAAGCATAAAATAAATAACAGCAAAAGCCGTTTTTACTTTATAGTGTACAAATAAATAGTCTAATAAAAATAGTTAAGTTCGTTATCGGAAAAGGAAAAGAAAAAAAAGATAAAAATTAATAATGATAAAACTAGCTTTTACTTTTTGCTTTTTAACATAAAATAAATACAGTAATTCGAAGCATTATCGGGAAACAGATAAAAATTCTAAGTATTAATTTCCATTTACGCTACCGCTTTTTACACATTTCTGTTCACATTATACATCTTATTTAATAATTTAAGTAAAATAATATATGAATATCATATAATTATTGACAGGACATCATATAATTGTTTCAGTCTATCCGGTAACATTATAATGCTTATGAGCTGGATATCGTCAGCAAATTCCCTGAGGCGAGATACATGATACATGTATTGTTCAAAACGTTTCTAGTACAGACCGTTAGACCTAGAGCTACCCTATTTGGCTTTTTTTTTTTGGTAATAGATGCTAACTAAGGAGGCTTTTCCGAAATTTTACTTGATTTCAATTAATTTAATTTAATTTTTAACCTTTTTTTAAAGCTTCGAAACACATTAATACAAAAACATCAGTTCTACGTTTAGACAAAATTCATTATCTTTTCTATAATGTCAATCTCAATTCCGTATACAATTTTTAAATTTCAATATTTTTTCTAAATTTACCTTTTTAATAATCCTTTTTGCTATTCCCTGTATATACACTCATGATGTTGCCATGATAATTAAAATATTTTTTGTGTACACATTGTGGTTGATATAGCCTGGAATAAATTAATAAATGGAATTTTTATCATATTATGATGTTTCTTATTAAAGATTCAAATTTTATATTTCTTTGTGTTAATTAACAATTTTTTAATGAATTTTATTACAAAATTATTTTTTTATTTTATAAATAAAAAATAGGAAAAGAAAAATATGAGTAACTCTGCAAATCAAACCAGAAAATATAAACTGCTTAATTAACAGTAACCCAAAATCACATTACATTTTCAAACTGCAATTATTCTATCTTTTCCTTTTTTTCGAAATTTCGTATAAATCCATTTACTGCGATAGTAAAATATTATAAAATTATTTTGAATTTTATTGCATCATTTTTGAAAGAAAATCAAAGAAATTTGATTTATTGAATAATCTAAATGGTATATCAAAGAAAATTTATATTTCGACTGTGAAATATCGTATCATAGTAATGTTTCTGATATTATTTCTCTATTAAGAATTTGCTTCCCAGTAGATTGTATAATATTAACCAATATCCCCAATATTGTTGAAAATTGAATAATATAATATAGGACAATATTGTATAATATTGTGGAACATTCTGTGCTACTTTGGTTCGAAATGAATGCAGAACGTCATCTGAAGATCAACATGAAAACTCTAAATGTTAATATTATGGTGAAATGAAAATTCTGAAATTAGTAGAATTAAGTTTTAAATAAAGAAATAAAGTAATTTTTATCATTAATTTTAAAATTGACAAAAGCATTCGAAAGAAAGATTTGAGAAAACAATAAAATTGATAAAATTCTCTAGCAACAAATAGGGACATGAAAGGATATTCGAGCTTCGACTGAAATTTATTTGTAGAATTCATGTGCATGGCTAAAATTAATTACTCGATGACTAAAATTAATTTCGAAAATGTATTAAATTTTTTTTAATGTACCTTAAGGTAATGAATTTGATATCACTAAAAAGTTATTTTTTTATTCTAAAATGTTATGAAAATTTAGCTATTCATGTGTGAAACTAAAATTAATGAATCCATGATTAAGATTAATTTCAAAAATGTATTAAATATTTTTAAAAAATGTACTTTAAGGTAATAAATTTGATATCACTAAAAAGTTATTTTTTTTATTTTAAAATGTTATAAAAATGCAGTTGTTCAAGTGTGAAACTAAAATAAATGAATCCGTGACTAAAATTAATTTCAAACATGCATTATTTTTTTAATGAACTTTAAGGTATTGCATTTGATATCACTAAAAAGTAATTTTTTAAAAAATTGTAAAATGTTATAAAAATATAATCATTCATGTATGAAGCTAAAATAAATGAATCCATAATTAAAATTAATTTCCAAAATTTATTATTTTTTTTAAAAAAATAATTCTTAAGGTAATAAATTTAATATAACTAAAAAGTTTTTTTTTAAATTTTAAAATGGCATAAAAATAGCTTTGTAAGATAATGTCCTCCTTATTAAATGAGGACAGACGATAAAAACAATTTCTTAAATAAATTTATTTATTATTTTTTGTTTTGTTTCTTCCTTCTTAATAAACACCGACTACCCTAGGAATGATCACATGTCATATTTGATTGTTCTAGATCCAATGGATCATTGCATTCAGACTTAATGATTGTCGCATAACAAAATTTCTAGATAGTATGCTAACCTATAAATCTTATTATGTTAAATTACGGGCGTGCAAGGTTTAATATTGTTCATTAATTATACTTTTGATTACGTAGGATTACGATTGAAATGAATTTTTTTTATTTTAATTTGCTACAAGGGGTAGGAAGAAGTATGCATCGCTCACCTCGGGGAACTTGAATATTGCCTTTGACCCTAATGTGCTTCTCATTTCTCGTTTATATCGGAAATATAATAGTGAATATTTAACCCATTTTTTTGCAAATGTCTAAGATGTACGTGTATTTGGAATTGTTTCAGAAAGATTTTCCCAATATCAGCACTTAACCCTTCTTTGCACGATGATGGAAATTTTCATCATAATATTTAGTTAATAAGAAATTGTACTCAAATTGTAATTCGTAAATTCGTTGTTGCTGGCAACTTTTTTCGAGACTATTGCGTAATACGGAACAAAGCTATCAAAAAAAAATCAAATGCCATACTCATTATATTGAGTTTAAACTTGTTATTCCGCTGTTTGGTGTGGTTTTAAGCAAAGTGTGATTTCTTGAAAAAAAATTATAGCTAATCTGAGATTTTTGTTAATAAAAATAATAATGAAGGGAATAAGGGTTTTTTTTGTGTGTGTTTCGGTTATTTTCTGTGCAATTTATATCGAATACTCCAAATAATCTTCCCAAAACCAAGTGACAGAAATATACATCAATATGCAGTTGTTTCACTTCTAATGCATGACAAAAATGTTTTTACTAAATGTTTATTTCATGTTATTTTTGTAGAGAAATTTAGAAGAGAGAAATATTGAAAATTGGCCAAAAGTAGGTAGAATCGGGTGCAAATATTCTAAATGCAAAGGGTATTCTACAACTTCATGCAGTAAATGTGGAATTAATTTGTGTTTAAATAAGAATAATAATTATTTTTTAATTATCATCAGGAATTAAAACGATACAAAGATATATTATTTTTTTATTCATTTTGTACTGAGCTTAACATGCAAATTTGCATGATGATGGATATTTCCTTCATACTGCTTTTTAATTATTTTCTATTATATAATGATGCTAGGATTTTTTTAAACATTTTGTTCTTTAATCTAGAGCATGAATTATATCATCCTGATTTATTCCACACACAAAAAATCGTTCAGAAAAGGGTTAAATTTTGTACTCTTTTATAATATTTTGATTGATATCACCTCATTTGAAAGATTTCCCAATCTTTTGCCGACTCAAGAATCGTTTTCAATAAATATGCTTCCAATTATTTAGTTCCAACACATATACTATAAACAAGTGCCCGATAGAGGACACTTGTTCAACAAAGCACGTTAGTGAAAATACCTTTCTAGTTTTTAATTACACCATTAAGAAAAGTAAATCAGTCTTTCCCTTGAATTAATTGATAACGAAATTAATTAAAGATATTTATTATAAATGACAACCCAATTTTAATTTACAATATACAGTGGGAATTGAAAAGCTAAAACTGAAAGAGGAGCTCAGTCATTCGTATAAATCCTGATATATTCTGTTGAAAAAGAAACGAATGAAAGCGAATAACTTAGTTTTACAGGAAAGAGAGAATTTTTATTTCATTTCAGCATTTCTACACAAAATAAATTCAGGTTAATTATCTTTTTAAATACCATATTTGAATATATTTGCTTTTCTGCGCTATAAAAACAATATTATTTTTAATTGTACTTGTTAATCGCAGTTTATATTAAATCCATTAACAATTTATATAAAAAAAGCTGATTTAAATTAATAATAATATTCATTCAAGGAGCAAACATCAAATGCATGTGCTGCCTCCTACCGGCCTATAAATCTTTGATGGAAAGTTAGAACATCTTTATCCCACTTTTTTCACTTTCGATAACTGACTAAGAAATTACATTTTTGATAAGTAAATTTGTTTTAAATATATTCGTTTAAACTTTAAATGTGTGTCTGTGTGTGTGTGTGTTTGTGCTCGGTTTTTGGAATAAACATTTATTCAAAAAAATATTTCCTTGCATTCCAAATAAAAAAATAAAAAATTGCCATCAACTGGAAAAACATGAATAATACATTTTAATGCATTCTTATTAATTTTCATTGACACAACAATTTTTTTTATATAAAATAAACATTAAGATATCCACTAAAATAATTACGTGGTAAAATGATACAAAAACTATTTTTAAGGAGTAGGGGTGATTCCTTCCTCTTCCAGACGATATTCCCCCTCTGCCCCTCAAACGATTAAATACTACCTCTAAAAACCGAAAAAGAACGTTTCACAATTTTTTCAGATATTTAGAATAGACACAGGTGCTTTGATACTAAAATGATAAAAGTCTTATTGAAGACAAGCGATCAAATGATTTACAAAATATCAGTATTTGGTCTTGGATAGTACAAGATTACTAAATGCTTTTCATTACTGCTTTGTACAAATAATAGCTTACTTTTAACAACTGATGGACAGTAATAGAATGTCACATATTTAGTGGATAAAAAAATGATTAATAAAATAAAGAATAGAAAATCAGGTAAAAAGCACTAGCTAAGATGGCTTGTAACAAGTTTATACAAGGTAAGTCTTTGAACCATATCATATTAAGTGTATACCATGCCATTTATGGCAATCAATCGATTGGAAATCCCATTTATCACAGATATACTGTTGTACACTTAACTAAATAACTATTTCTAAACTACAGGGAAAAAATGCATAACCATTAACTCACCTGAATCCATTGGATATGGGCTCCACATGAACGTGGGTGTTCTCCTCTAACTTCGTCCCATCCAAAGTGGTCTTAGACTGCGCGTCCACTGATCGCTGACCAATCATATCGGAGACTCCCACGCGTTTTTCTTCAAGACACAGGTGCTAAGGAGGACTGTCTAAGAAGACGTGGAGTGGCGAAAAAAGGGGTGCTTCAACCATCCTGGTGGAGAGCTCTTCTTCGAGGACATGGTGAAGAAAACGGTAATGTCAGTTCCTTTCTTAATGGGTGCCTTTCTGTTTTTATCTTCAGAGTGAATCGCTTTTGAGTTTTATACTATATATAGTCTTCAGATTGCAAAAGAGAGCAGCAGATTGAATAGTTGTGAGTTCTTGACTTCTGTTGGTGACGGAAGATCAGGAGGCAAGTAGAGTTCAAGAATTTGCAATATTTCTGATATATTCTGCAGAGAAGTGATAGATTCTCTATGAAAACTTTTCGTCGATGTTGCTAAATAGTTTGTCCATCATAATTACAGTTTCGTTATCAGAATTATAAAAATAATTCAGATTGCCATAATTCAGATTGCAATTATAAATTACCTTAAATATTTATCTAAAATGTCAATGGATAATTGTCCTTTCTTCGGCTGGTGAGTGAATATTATGCTAATAATATATAAAGTATATTTCTACTATAAGATATTTTATAATATTTTTTGATTTGCTCGTGTCAGTAATAACAACTGATGGAATAACAGCTCGTTTATTTTACATATCATAATAATAACATCAATATTTAAGAATATTTTACATCATAATTCGGCCATTTTAAACAGTATTATTTTATACTTCAGTTAGAAAGTTATTTAAAACTGTAATTTTCGAAAAAGTATTTATTTTTTAAACGCTATCCAATTCAGCCGAAAGAAAGGATTAAATATTGAAACAGAAAAATAGTAAACTAAAGACGAAAGTCAAATGCTTTATTTGTTTTTAATAAAAGCTATTATTAATTTTTAATTAATAGAAAAATGATTTTTATACTTTTTTGACAAATATAATTGATAATTAACTCAACTATAAATAACATTCACCTGAGCAATGCTATTTTAAATTGCTTAAATTTTCATGTGCGATATCGCATAAATAGTTTTAAATTTAACACTCAACAATTCAAAATAATTATCTAATTAATTTTACAACTTTAATACATTAATAACATTTCATAAAAGCTTTGATAAATGCATACTTTAAAATATTTTTAAATATCATATAAGATTTGGAAACATTAAAATACTAAAATATGGAATAATAGTAAATTTAACACACAGAACAGTTTTTAGTTATTAGAAATTTTTAAACATCAAAAGTTTTTCCATAAATACCAAAGAAATCTTGAAGCATTGTCGAGGAAGTTTAACAGCAATAAAATTATTACCAAAATGTTGCAATAACTTTATCCATATGTTTTTAAAAAAATTCAACTGAATGATCCGCCGCAATTTTGCAACTGAGTTCAATGTATTCACCAGAGTTTCATGTTTTTGTGCAGATGTATTTTTCAATCAAGAACGAACTAAACGCAAAAATATCGCGAAAAAAAATCTATTTTACTTTGAATGAAGCGAAGCAAAAAGTTTTAACTACTTACAATTCCAATTCTAAAAGTGCATTATTTTGCAAATTCGCCAATTCTACGCACGCCAATTCGTCATTTGTAAATGCATAGAAGTAAGATATTTCTTAGCCAAATCGGTATCATTTTCATTTGTGTAACAAGAATGCGCTCTTTTTTTCCGCGGCGACTGTCTATTAGCGCGCTTACGGAGCTTCCGAGGCAAACTGTTCCGTGGAGGGGTTGTCCGGAGTTGGTGGTCGCTTGGGGGAGCTGCTGTTGTCGAAAGATTAGCGGAGAGGAAGATCCAAGTCTCTAGTTGCTACGGTAACTAACTCGAAGAGAGAGTTTGGGAGCGTGGTGGACTTTAAAGTTAGCCTGTGTTTGGAAAATGTTGATCGTTTTATTTTTAGGTTTAAAAGCTAGCTGAAAAAGCTTTTTAAGATTCGGTGGGTTTTTTTTTTTAATTGTTTAAAGCTCATAATATTCCCTTGATAATCATAAACTATAATATGCTTTAAGAATTTAAAAGGCCTTCTTCCCTTTGTTAATGGAATGGCGTGTTAATGGATTTTTAAATTAGAATTGATTTAATCTCGACTTGTTGAATAAAATTATTTTTCTTTTTATATATTTTATTTTTTTATCGGGATTCCACTTCCTACGGTTAATGGGATTCCATTAGATATCATGGATCGTTGGATCAAATTGGTGCTTTTTAATCTTTGCTAGAATATGCTTTAATCTTTTTTTAAAGTCTATTAATGATGGGAGGATTGATTTAATGAAGGAAATTAATTTTAACTAAGCTGATAAAATTAATTCATTTTAATACAACTAATTTTTTGTAAAAATTAAATTTTTTAACTTCTTGGAAATTATCATATCCTGCGTTATCATATTTCAGGTAGATATAGGCGTAATAGAATAAACCGGTGAAATCTGTAACATCAACGATGTGTTGAAAATTACCATATATTTTGCTTACGGAATGTTATTAGAGCAGTATATTGCTTGGACTAAATAATTTAAAGTATTCCCTATATTATACTCCTTTAATGCGCGGTTTAGTATCTATTAAAATAAATATAATTGCATAAACATTCAAAAACACTGGACCATGAAATATTTTTCATTCCTTTAAATGGAATGAAGATCCTGATTCTTGGCATCAATATTTTAAAAATTAATTATTTTCGAAAAGATATCCGTATAAGTAGGATATTAACCTGTTAATAATGCTTTAGATCAGATTATCATAGATTAACTAATGAATGTTACTATAGAGAATCTTATACCCTTTCTAGGGTCGTGGGAAGTATGCTTCCCACCAAATTTATCAATCTTTGTATAAAATTATGTAGGTTGGCATAAGTTCTGACACATTTTTTTAGTAAGTCAGAAACTTAGATGCTTCAGTTCTTTATCTCAGACAAAATGATGTGTCTTGATTTGTTACTTAATTATTAATGAACCAAATTAATTAATTAAATAAATTAAATAATAAGCTAAATGAATTTCTTTTCTTATTCTAATTTCAAGTCTAAAAATATTTTAACATAATATGACTAGAAAAAAACGGCCCTTTAAAGGGTTAACGTGGATTTTACAGTATGCGTTGAACACTAAGATATATCGTATATGGGGCATTACACATCCTAATTTTGAGTATGAGTAACCTAAGTTTTCTGATTACATTACTGTTGTTTTCATTATTGGCTGTTTTCTTTGAGCAGAAAACTTTCCGAGTGCCTAAAAGTGTTCTATAACGTGAGCCTTTTACTGTGAATTTTTACGGCTTCAATACAGACTTGCCTAACAAAAACGTGATTATTAAGAAACAATTGTCTTCATGCAAGATGATATTATGCCGTATCATGCCTTAAAGCGAGGGATATGCTTCGTGTCCAAGTTGAAGACGGTCGGGTGATTTGAGACATTATCTGACTGCCTGGTCTCTTTGTAAAAAAATTCAAAACTTTATCTATCTAGATTGTCGCTCGTTCGACTCATTGTATTCATGTGAGTGTACTGGCGTACAGGTGGTTATCAAAATAATAGAAACACCTGTGAATAAAAATGACATTTTTGAATGCGTTTCGTAAGCGCTGAAATATAATAATAGCCCCCAGAGTTTTTATGCTTCCCACCAAATTTATCAATCTTTGTACGAAATTATGTAGGTTGGCTTAAGTTCTGACACATTTTTTTAGTAAGTCAGAAACTTAGATGCTTCAATTCTTTATCTCAGACAAAATGATGTGTCTTGATTTGTTACTTCGTTATTAATTAACCAAATTAATTCATGAATCAAATTACATTTATCTAATAAGCTAAATGAATCCCTTTCCTTATTCCAATTTCAAGCCTAAAAATATTTTAACAAAATATGACAGAAAAAATGGCCCTTTAAAGGGTTAAGGAAAAAAAAACTATTACTTTTAAAACTCTTTAGATGTAAATATGTAGTAGCTTAAAAAAGTAAACTATAATGGCAAGAATTTTATGCATTAAAGTTTTTTTTAGATAAATATAATTTTTTTTCTATTCATATATCCATAATGTACATTCACATTTAAATAAAAAAAACAGTCTCTAAAATTGCATTGAAACTAATAGTAATCCACTAATAGAAAAAAATGCAATGAGAATTATAAAATTAAAAAATTCTGAAAGAAAGCAATAACTTTGAATTTGCCAAGAATTAAGAATAAAATGAATGAGAATAAACATAAAATAACAAAAGGTCAGAGAAAAATAACAAGATGCAGACATCAGTTCAGTGACTTTAACAGCTGGTGAATGTAAATGAAATCTGAAGTTTATGATCGCATAACTTATTTTTATTCATGCATTAGCCGGCGTCCTGGCATGGGGTAGCGCGTCTTCCCCGTGATCTGGTCGTTCTGGCTTCGAGTCCCGGTTCGGGAATTGTTGTTCTTCATCTATTCTATCTGTGAACAGGGGCTGTGCAAGCGAATGTGATGCGTGAGTAGCAAAATCGTACTCTTGTCTCTAGTTGGCGCTACTAAAAACAAGAGACGCTCCCTCACGGCTTAAAATCACTGATTTCGAAATCAGCGGGCTTGTCCATGGCAAGTGCCATCAGAAACAACAACAGCAATTCATATATCAGTAAATCAGTAAAATCAAACTTGTCTGAGCTGCCTGATTCCGCAACAGAAATTGTGATTTGCGCATTCAATAATAATGCAGACCAATCATACATCTTTAACTCCACCCGGCGTTACAACTTTCGCAGGCTTTTTCTATTATAGATTCTATTACATCTGTATATATATGCACTGCATTATTTTGAAATAGAAATACAATTATTAACATTCTTTATTTTGACACTTCAATCTACTTTATTCAGAATACTTACATTACTAATGAGCCGTGTAATGAGTCACAACCCGCAATTCCATTCCAATCAAAATGTATCGGGAATACAGATATAAAACTAAATTTTGCAATTTATAGCTAATATTTATTTTATTTTCATCAGAATAAATATCTTCGGCCACAGTTTGCATCTGCAGATGTTGTTGTTGTTTTTCAATTCGCGAAGCTTGACATGAATTCTTTAACATGGAATCCCATCTGTGTTCACGGAGAACTTTCTTTTATTACATCAATCAATCAATAGACTCTAAACAAAAATTTTGAAGACTGAGAAGTCGCTTTGGACTAAAAGGCAGGAGTTCTTGCTCACACAAAAGTTTATTTTGACATTTCAGAAGAGTATGACACATAAATAAAAGCGACAGAAAATTATGTCTGCAACGCAGTGCGGCCTTGTTTACAGAATTCCTCTATAATAACCTTGAAATTCACAAAAATAGAAATTCAAAGACATCAAAAATAAAACTGGTTGTCAGATGCAATAGTATAATATAAAAATAATAACAAAATACACTTGGGCAATGCACAAAATAAAATAAAAGTAAATATTATTAAATACAAATATCAAAAATACAAATATATCCAAACAATCAACTTCAGAAATGAAAAGAAAAAAAAATAGCACTTTACCAAGTCACAAGAATTTAAAGTTTAAATTGCGGAATGAATTAAATTCCCGTCAAAACTTTGGAATGATAATTTGAGAAGGCGAGCTACTGTGATACGAAATACATGTGTAATCCTTCCATAACAGAAGTCGTTTTCGACAAATGGGTTCATCAAAAAATTGCCAAATACTTAATTAATATTCTGGACTGATATTCTAATTAGTTGACAGAAATTCATAAATTCAATATCGCGATAATTTTTAAAAAAGTCAAAATTAGCAGGATTTTTTTTATTTGGTCTTTACTTTTTTGAAAATATTTTATGACACAGAAACATTCTTGTTTTTGATAAACAGCTATCTGTAAATACTTTTTTCCAATTCATTTCAAATGTTTTTGCATCACAAATATTATTGCAGGAAAAAAAATTAACACACAATTATATTCGCCATTTTGGGAAATCTATAAAATTTTAAATATTATCTCATTAAAAATAAAGGCCTGGTAGTAAGGACTCGGCTTCGGAACCGCAGGGTTTTCAGGTTCGAGACCCGATTCCACTAAAGAACCGTTGTGTACACAGGCCTAGTGCACGTTAAATGCTTGAGTACGTTGGGCCCAAACGCCGTCCCACTGGTGTGGTGTAGTGGAAGTTACTAGAGAGGGCCAGCTCAGGTGTCGTCGTCATCTGACGTTCAAAATCATGAGGTCCGTCCAAAAATAGACCCAGTGTTGCTTTAAAAACGGGACGTTAATGTAACTAAACTAAATTCATTAAAAATAAACTCTTTTCAAGTCTATAATATGAAATCAAACCTTGGAAGTTGCAGGTGTTTAAATAATTTTAAAAATACATGTATAAAAGTTATTTAAAGGATTTTTAATAAATAAAATTTTAAAATGAAGTTTCCCGTTTCTTTCTTTTACCATAGTAGTAGTATTATACATAAAAGCTTTGGGAATTTCGAAATTACTTTCCGTCAGAATATTTAGAGATGTTAGATTGTTTAACATTGCTGACAAAAATTAAACATAACATAATTTGTTTTGAAAAAACAATCATTCAAATTTAACTATAATTAGAAAACTATTTAAAGGGCTAAGGGACCTTTAAAAGCTAAAATAGACCTTGAAAGTTGTTCAAATGCGACTTTCCTTAACATCAGGAAAACATTTTTTTAATTAATTTTCTTTTTTACCACAATTTTATAAGACATTTAATCTTATAATTATGATCTTTTTCATAAATATAAGGTGAAATCATTTTCATTAATTAAAATATATGTGCCAAAAAGGTTCCGTAAAAATTACCGAAGACAGAATTTGCTGGCGCGCGAAGATTTTCAGAAAATAAGCAACTTATATTAACAAATGTTACACCAATTTATTCCCAAAGAACATAACATGATAATTATGCAAAGTAATAAATATTTTAATAGATTTAATTTTTATGTTGTTAAAACAACACTTACAAAAACTTTTTTGCATATTAGCAAGCATTGAAAAAAAAATATATACATAATATTGCTTTAATGTTGCTTTATTTATTATTGCTTTATTTCCTGTATTATATGTATATAAGCCTGATTGTAAAATCTCATATTGATACGATGAACCATTGCGAGCAAACTATGAAAATATAGTATTGAGAAAAATGACTTTAAATTAAAAATATCCTTAATTTTTTCTTTTTACGAATACGTAACCAAACGCCACTGACCTTCACGTTAATGAGTGAAAAGTCAACTTCCACGTTTTTAATTATATCTTTTTAACTAATTAACGCACACACATGGGCATTACTTTAAAATTTTCAAAATAGTATCAGCTAACAAATAAACTATAAAAAATTTCAAAAAGTAAAAGTTTAAAGTTCCTGTAGCCCTGAAATTAGATTTTTTTTTCTTGTCAGTATATATTTTTTCATTTTCTTTCAGATTTTTGACTCGTGAAATTTTTTTTCTCTGTGAAATAACTCAGGAATTATGTTTTTTTTACAGTTCATTATTTATTAAAAAAACAAAAATTAAACATTTTTGATGCGAAAAAAATTCTGAAATGAGGGACAATGCTGTAGATTAAGAAATTTATTCCTTTCTGGAGCTTAGTTTAGTTTATTTATATTAACGTCCCGTTTTAAAGCAGCACTAAAGCTATTGTGGGATGGACTCGAAATTTGAACCATGTTCAGATGACGTGGATGGCGCCTTAACTGGCACCCCCTCTCCAAATTTCCCCACGACGTCAGAGGGAGGCCGTTTGGCCCGACGGATTTAACGTGCACCAAACCCGTTTAAACCTTGGCTCTTTGGTGGAATCGGACCTCGAACCTGAAACCTTACCACCAGACCACCACAGCCTGAATGCATTGTGAAAGTGCATTTGTTTGTGTGGTTTAATATTAAGTTAAGGTTTCAGGTTCGAAACCCGATTTCACCGAAGAACCGTCGTGTAAGGGGGTCTGTTGCCCGTTAAATCCATCCTGGCCAAACGTCCTTCCGCTGTGGTGTGGTATGGAGAGGGGGGTGCCAGCTTAGGTGTCGTCCTCGTCATCTGACCGCGGTTTGAAATTACGAGGTCCGTCCCAAAATAGCCCTAGTGCTGCTTCAAACGGGACGTTAATATAACTAAACCAAACCAAAACTAATATTAAGTTAAAACCATATACTTATGGTTCCAAATATCTGTTTAACCTTATCTCATATTCAAGATATCTCTATGACGAATTCAAGAACGTTATAGACCCGATTATTCAAAGAAATGGGTACTTTGCAGCCCTAGAAAATATCCTTTTGTACATGATGAATGATAAACGTAAAATTCAGCTAGAATTTGGTTTACGACGGACTTTAAAAGCAAGAACATAAAGTAGACGTGGTGTCAGGAGGTTTAAAGTTTGGAACTTTAAACCTCCTGACACCACGTCCATAAAGTTTGATGCAAAAGGATTACATCGACATGATCTCATGGCTTGAAAATGATGTAATTGAACCTCCCGCCCCTTTTTAAAACATTCTTCCAGAAATTCTTTGAAAGTGTTACATATTTCACTTACAGAAGGATCCTTCTGTGAAGCAATTTTGAGGCTATGTCTGATATAACAGTAGCACTTCATAACAGATTCGTAAGTTGACAGTTCAACTTCAAACAAATCACTAAATTTCGACATTTGCTTTGTCTTTTAGTGTGAGCCATTTTTACTCAGAACAAAGCACACAAGTACACAAACTCACAAATCACTTACCTTAATAACTTACATAAAGGCGCAGCGGAGATGCCAACTCAATTGAACTCGCCAAAGTTGCGGACCTGACACCAGGTTTGAGCTTGACACCACACGCAGACAAATCTCCTCCTCCCTTCACTAACATCCGCTCCGATGATGACTCGGAGTCCTGGATGCCATACCAATGCAATAGTAAAACTGTGTTTATATTTTTTTATTCAAATTGTAAAGCCTATTTAAAAATTTTTATTTCACCATTGTGACATGCAAAAATCTTTGAAAAAGCTAAAACAAAGTGGGTTAACATCCTTGTGGCACCTCAAGATGTACTCCAACATTTTTCATATTATCTTATTAACATTTTTAATTTATCTTATATACACCAAAAAGTAACTTTTCCACGCTTTTACAAATTAAAAATCAAAAGTTCATTTCTTCAATCCAACCTAATAACATGTCAGAGATCGAGCAATGTATAATGCTTCAGGCTCCCATGCATTTCCGTCATGTTCGATCCCGCGTTTGCCATTCAGTTATATTTCGCTTTTAACTTTAAACAAACCATAGGACAGGATTTTATTTATGATTTTACAAAAAAAAAATACAATTGAAAAATGAATTAAATGCTGATAAGTAGTATATTTTACCATTTTAAACTTAATGAATGAGATGATATAAAAAATATTATGAAGCCATATTTTTTTCAAGGCATTTCAAGTATCCTGTTATATGAACTATATTCAATGAAATAGTTTTGATATACAAAAATTTTAAATATAAAAGTTCTGCGATCAAAATTAATTGGGAATCTTCGAATGCTACTACTTTAGCAGATTTTTAAACATTTCAACAACCATCAAGAGAAAAATCCTCCAATGTATAGCACAGACTTTTTGCGAATGCTCTAAAATACTGAGATTTAATTGTTCATAACCCGGTTATACTTACTAACAGAACAGTGAATATTTTTTAAAAAAATACTGATATATTACTAAAAAATTAAATTATCAATTATTATTATCACTAGTAGTGTGCAGTCCATTCATCGTAATGAATTACTAAGAGGAAAATGCTAAAAATATTCAATGGTGTGTGGTTTTATTTAGTACTAGCCGCCTTTGGCGACCAGCCGGTTCGCCAATCTTAATGTTCGTTTAAATTTTAATAATTAAATAGGTTGAACCGGAGTTTAACCCCCTTCTTCGCCAAGTTGCGATAACGCGACAAAGCTGGCAATCTTTATTATGCACTATAATTGAACATCTGCTCCTTTGCTTTTGAACATTTCGCTAGGCCGTTGTTGGCGATTTTTAAAAATTGCGCAAAGCAGGGGGTTAAACTCCGGTCGTACCATTAAATATTTTACGCAATTCCAACTTTAATAGCTTCTTCAACAAAATATTTTAAAACTTCAAATTTTGATAGTCATATAATTCACTCATAATATTATAAAGGCCTTCAGTCATTAACGCGATATGTATCTCTCTAATTTTCTGTTACCCCTCTAAGAATTTATGCTTTAAATTAAAGTGTAAATGATTAATCTGTAATTAATATAATAATATTTTTTACTGAAACAAAGCATTTTTTTTAATAATATGATTACTGATAATAGAGTCACTGAGCGTTTAAACTTTATGGGCACTAAAGAATATCTTTCTTAATTTATGTAATATCTCAAGAATTTGTCAACAAAACTTTCTCAGATTCATCATGAACAGATCCATTCATTAACAATGTTTAATTTTAAATGCATCAAACACTAAGAAAATAAAACGAATCGTTTAAAATAATCGGTCGAAAACCGGTTTAAAAAAACTACTTAAAAAACGATGTCCTTAAAACTATAAGCATATACAAAAAATATATAACTAACATAAATACAATTTAATTACCAAAGCATGCAACTAACCTAAAAATAATTTAAATCATTGAAAACAGGTTAAAAAAAACTACTTAAAAAACGATGTACTTAAAACTATAAGCATATACAAAAAATATATAACTAACATAAATACAATTTACTTACAAAAGCATGCGACTAACCTAAAAATAATTTAAATCGTCCGTTGATAATGGTTATCATGGCAACAATCGGAAAACAATGCGCATCCGTGAATTTACTTCGCCAATTACGGTAACGCAAATGCGTGAATTTTTCTACGCCAGTTGGGGTAACGCTATGCAGATTAGAAATTTTTAATTTCCTTTATTCTGTGTTATTTTAATTCAAAAGTACTTCAGAATGAATCTGAAACATGGATTAATGAACAATGTTTAATTTTAAATGCATAAAACATTAAGAAAATAAACAGAATCGTTTGAAATAATCCGCCGAAAAACGTTAACCCTAGCCTGATTACTGTTGGGAGAAAAAAAGTATTGAATCCTTACTCATTTGGCGGTGGGGAAAATGGAATATTTTTTTGACGGAAAAGTTGGCGGTGGGGAAAATGGAAGATTTTTTTGGCGGGAAAGTTAGTTTTTAATTAATAATTAAAATTTCAAAAAAGGGACCCCAGGTGCACATTCCCGACCTCTAAGGTATACATGTACCAAATTTGATAGCTGTTTGTCAAATGACCTTGCCTGTAGAGCGCCAACACACACACACATTGAGCTTTATTATAAGTATAGAATTATTTTGATTCGCAATTCTTTATATTCTATTTAAATTTAAATTTTATGTCTGTGAAATTAAAAGTATATGTTTAGAAATTACAAATACATTTCTACGAATTAACATCTCTATTTCAAATTTGGCTTGGCAAATCAAGCTTGGGAATTATTATGATGAAACTGTATAATGAATGTTATGAAATTGCTTATTATATTATAGTGAAGTAGAAAATAATTTTGCAGTAAATAGTACACATAAATTTGGCAATTTTAATTTGTAAATTAGTTCTCTTTACAAATTATAAGGAATCATGAAAGATGTTTAAAACAATGGAACTATGAAAAATGAAAATCCAATTATGTAGGATAAATAGTAGGGATTGCAATACCGGTATACCGGGATACCGAATACCGGTATTTTGAGCCATTTGTACAATTTTGTAATACCGGTATTCACAAGTTTAAATACCGTTTTTTCGGCATTTAATAGAAATTTTTAAAATGGTCTCCACTATATGTTCAAGGATCTCCAACATAGCAAAATAGTATGCGTTTTTGTTTTTATGTCTCCCTAATGGGCGAAATTAATTCGACTGTGAATTTTGAACGATTTTTGAAAACTGAGAAATCTAATCCAAAAAGCAATAATCGACTTAAATCTGCAAATTATTTTTTCAGATAGTGAATTCGACTTAGTATTCAGAACTGTATCAGCTCTACTTCCAATAAAACTGCACAGAGAGATTCTAATTTATTAACAGCTAATGCAACAATAAATCTCATGTTGCAGTCACTGACAGAACAGCACATGTCACTATCTGAAGAATTATATATTACATTGAAAAATCGCACAGAAGAAAGGCATACGGAAATAGAAAATGTTTTACAGTATTTACATATTTATAATGATTTTAAAAATGAAAATAAAAATGAAGGAAAGAGACTAACCAATTCAAATCTGATCAAGTTTATAGTATATTATCTTAAAATTTTTTACCGAAAAACTTATCTACTTTCAGAAGAATTCGGTACAGTTATCGAAGATTATGACGACACTAATGTCGAAAGTGAAAAGGAATTGTCTCTTGAATAAAAATTAGAATTAGCAAAAAATTAAAAAAAATTTGACAAACCAAAATACAATACAGAAATCAGCTATAACCAAAACCATCCGATGAGAAATCGATTTATTTGAAAATGAGGGATTTAGAAGGAAATACGTGAAAAAAGTATATCGCGCATTGCTAACAGCACCACCAACTAGCGTAGATGCCGAAAGAGCGTTTTCGACAACTGGTCATTTTTGCACAAAATTACGTTCCAGGCTTAATGACAGTTTAATGGATGTATTATGATTTTTAAGATCACAATTTAAAAATTTGTAATCGTACCACAGACTGAATAGTGATATTTACACTTTTTTTGTGATTTAAATAAATAAAATGCTTCTTTACTTTTTGTGATTCTTTATATACTGTTATAATTTATAAGTTACAAATTATTTTTTGTGATATTTACACTCTCTAATAAAACTGGCAAATAAAACAAAGAAACACCTGCGTTTTCTTTCTTTTTCTAAAAATTCTACTACCGGTATTAAAACCGGTATCCCGGTATTAAGATCTAAATAATATCGAATACCGGTATTGAACTTTTGGTCCGATATTACAATCCCTAATTAATAGTATAAAATTAATGTTTGCTGTGATGTATGAAACAATGAAAAAAATTCAACAGAACTTTAAATTTGCTTCAAAATTAAAACTAATTTTGAGACTTAATTTCTTATAATTACTCTTAAATAACCCGATTCAGCCAAATTTTGAAGCATATAATATAATATTAATGCATGTATAAGTTAAAGCTGAATTTAAAATTAATAAAACAATTTTGTTGATGAAATTCTTCGCTATAACTATAATTAATATAATCATATGCATACCGTATCATCATAATACTTATAAGATATATTTTTAACTATATTATAACAAATAGTACAGGCTGACAGTATAAAAATGTAAAGCATTATTTTTTCATAAATATAATAATTTATTGTGATAACATAATATATTATCCTTAATGACTTTTAAAGTAATTTTCAGCGGCCATGCGGTAAAACCTCGAAACCGGAGGCTTTCAGGTTCGAGATCTGAATTTGGAGACCTGGTCAGATAATGAGGGCGACACCAGCTGGAGGACGTTTGACCCGGACTGATTTAACGTGCACCAGACCCACTTACACCACGGTTCTTCGATGGAATCAGGTCACGAACCTTAAGCCCTGCGGTTCCGAAGCCGAGACTTCACCACCAGGCCACAGCGGCCTACTTATCTGTTTGTAGTTTCAACAAATAGGTACGTTTCTATTTCCAGTAATATTTTTATTTTGTCTCTACAGCAATTAGAAGCCAAGTTATAGCTAACTATTGTAATGTGCTTAGATGCTTATTTATAAGCATCGAAGAACTTAATTTGCATTTTCTGAAAAACGAGTTATTTCACAATTCTACTACACGAGTATCGTCATATCTCAAAAAAAAAATAACCAAGATATCTTAATGAAGTACTCGTATTTAGTACTCGTTATGTTACACAAAATGTAATGAATTATGGATTTCATGTTAAATGCTCTAGATGTGTATTTGTGATGTTTTAATGCAAATATCGCCGAAAAAATCCCAAAATTTCACATATTACTTACAAAAATTTTATTTTTACTTATAATTCTTAGATAATAGTTTATTGCACTCTAAGATATATTACACACATAATATTACAAAGAAAAATGAAAAGCTGTAACCTTTTTTTTCTCTAGAACAATTCTAGTTTTTGCAAATAAATGCTAAAATTTATATCAAAATATGCTTTTTTCTTTAAAAGCTACATATATGATTAAATAATACCAATTTTATTCATTATTTTATCCTTATATTAATAAAAAAACACCACAAAATATTTGTGAGTTTGTTTAAAGCCTCTCGTAACCTAATCGGATGCTTTAAAGCTCCTGAAAACTCATCAAAATCAAAGCATCAAAATCAATAATTACTTCATGTTAACCGAGAAATGTATTCACTATAGTATAATTTTATTCTCAGTTGAAAGCTGTATATTGATAAAAGCTAATTTATTTATATGAATTTTGTATCTTCATCTTCTTAAACAAAAGGAAAGAAATAATATATTTTATGAAAAAAATTTTAAAAAATAATTACATTTATACAAATGGTGATAATTTAAAGAGTTTATATTGTTTCTTTTTAGTAAGTTAGTAAGGTACTAACTGTAGTTTTAATTTTAAAAGTAGCCAATTACTTATGACAGTATTTCGATTCCAAATCATGTCCCAAAGAATTATCCTTCCCCTGACCTAGTTGTTATTTTGCCAACTACCGTAAATTATTATAGTGAGACAGAAAAACAGAAATAGTGAAAAGAAAAAAATAGAAGTAAGATTGGAGAAGAGTTCGTTTGTTTAGGTAAGAAATTTCCATTAAAATTAATTTCACCCTTTCTTATTTAGT
Source organism: Argiope bruennichi (assembly GCF_947563725.1). NCBI lineage: Eukaryota > Metazoa > Arthropoda > Arachnida > Araneae > Araneidae > Argiope > Argiope bruennichi. Next base: position 11,801,682 of record NC_079157.1, on the reverse strand, counting down.
TCTTTGAATCTTTTGAAATATCTTACAGCATTTGAAAGAAAACATACTTTATGATTTTTGACAGTCAATATATTACAAAATTATTTTGACGGTACAATTTAATTTTCAAATTTAAAAAAAAACTATTATTGTAATACAAGGATTTATGTCGTAATAAGCGCAATGATATTAAAACAAATGTATTTATTACTAGCCGAAAGTTAGTTTTTAATTAATAATTAAAATTTCAAAAAAAGGACCCCAGGTGCACATTCCCGATTTCCAAGGTATACACGTACCAAATTTGGTAGCTGTAGGTCAAATGATCTTTTCTGTAGAGCTCCAACACACACACACACACTCAGACACACACACACACACTCAGACACACACTCACTCACACACACACACACACACACACACACACACACACACACAAACAAACATTGAGCTTTATATATAGATAACTGTCGTAACTTCCTTGCAAACAGCAATATGAAGAAGTCACGTATCCTCGAAACTTTTAAGAAAATATTCTATTAAAGGTGTTATCCTTTCCATCCCCCCCCCTTTATAAAATTACGGTCCTTAACCAAGGCCATAAAAGCCAGCAATGCTCTGATTTTTATTTTCGCATCATAGTTTTTTAAAATTTGTACTGTACGCTCACTAAATGACATTATCAAACAATAATCACAAAGGAATCATCTTTGGCGATTTAGGTTTAACATATGCGGTTAATACATGAGTGTCGGAAAATCAAATAGGTAATTGGGATATATATTTTTTTGACTAATTTAAATAAAAACTAGACATAATACAACAGTTATTATCATAAGATCAAATACCAAATTTCATTTATTTAAATCATTGCGTGAGTTATCGAATTTACAGACCAACATATTCAGGGATTTTGTTCCATATATGATGTGGATCTACTGTATAGGTGCTGAACTTGTTTACCAAATTTTATCAATCTAGCTCTTAAAGTCTTTTATTTATCATGCTCATTTCTATTCGGATAGGCGGACAGACAAATTTCCTGTGAGTGCATTTCGTTAAAACAAATTGATAGAAAACTACAAATTTACTGTAAAGACCAAGTGCCAAATTTTTTCCGGATAATTTGAATCGGTTTCTAATTACAGTTTTCACAGTATTCCTAAAATGTATTCTTAGGTTTCCTAGTGATCTGAAACCGAGAGATTTGTCAAAATCTCCAGTTAGAATTTTTATGACGATTCTATTAGATCTTTAAATATTTCGTATGCGATAAATACAAACCAAAAGAAAGTTCAAAATTCTATTGAGTGCGTCTGCGTGATAAGTGCCTAATGTGACTTCTCTTGTTTAAAAATTCCTCAGTGACTCCACGAGTTATTATTCTTCGTTTTGCATCAATTAACCCATTAACCGTCGATTATTCAGCATCAGTATCTTCGTAAAATGGATCTCATCTTAAAAGTGTTAAAGTATTTAAGATTTTCTAGGTCAGAGTCGTTATTAGTATAATTTTCAAAAAAAGGATTTTTTTACGTTTCAGCCAGTCTTAGGATAATAAATGATTAACGACTTTCTACAATCGAGTCGTTACATGAGAATTTCGTTGGGCGACTTTCTACGTTCCAGCCGCTTGAAGGATTTTAATCTCGTGTCTTCATAAGCTTCAATTGACCTTCCACAACGTGGTACATCTTCAACATCAAAATTTCTGGATCGAAATTTTGAAAACCAGTTTTGGCACTAGCATTCTGTTAATACATCTTCCTCATATCCATGGTATAATTTTTTTCTTGCTTAAACAGCATTTTTATCTTTTCGATAGTAAAAAAGTAAAATAGCCGAAAATCCTGCTTTTCAATTTCCATATTTGAAAGAGCAAAAACCAAAATTTATTGCGTAGAATCAATCGGACTTTTTCACAAGTAAGCCTTGCTATATCAGTTGACAAAATATCTAAATGATTATGAGGCTTTAATGTGAAATTGGCTGTGAAAAAATGCCATTAAGCCCTCTTTTATATGCTCTCTCCTAGGGATGCACATTTCCGTCCTTCAAAATATATCATTGTTGGAATCACAATCGTAGGAGAATTTTTCTAAAAGTCGAGCATGAGGACCCATAGAATAGGTAGATTTTCTAATAAAAATCAACAAGAAAAAAATTCTTGTGGGCCTTTGCACGAAAAAGACACGTAAAAACATCATTTTATTATTACATTATTCTGACTAAAAAACAAAATTTAATTTAATTTCTTTTTTAAATGATCTTATTGCAATTATCGTTGTTCTCGGAAGAAAAACAAATCTTAAAATTCTTTATTTTAAGTAATCATTTTTTAAGATAAATTATTTTCCCCATTATAGCTATAACTTGTTAATTCAGTTCTACTGATCAATATTTATCCTTCGCAGTACTAATTACGTATATTAATTAATTACATAAAACATGTATTAAAAACTGATTGATAGTACTTGTTAAAAAGAAAAATTAACTTGAAAATTGCCTTAATGATATTTTGCTTCGTTAAAAAGTACATAAAAAACATTTACTAATTAGCAATTTTTTTAAAAATTCTCTTCTTAAAAAGGACTGAATTTCTTTCAAATTCTTCCCTTTTTAATTCCTTTCAGGAACATCTTTTCATTCCATAGAATTTTTCATGGTGACAACAGAATAGCAATAAAAAAAACAGAATTCCCAATTTGATTGTTTACACTTGCTTCTAGAGCTTCTGAATTTTTTGGACCTTTAAGTTTGTAAAGAATCCTGTTTAATGATTTAAAAATCACTCCCACTTCATTCTTTTTATTTACAGGAATTTATTTATTTTTCTTTAAAGGCCACTACTTATTTCATCTTCATTATCGCTAATGAATATTTACGATACAACTTCAAAAGAAAAAAAAAGGAAAGGAAAGTTCGTGTATTGTTTACGTAAATATAATTTCGTTAACGGCGCAGAATCTTTGCTGACTCGTAAGAAATTCTCACACATTGTAAACAAAAAATAATTGAGAAAAATCTTTTCTTTTGCATTTTAAAAGAAAATGATAATAAAATTAAGCTTGCAGTAAATTTTACTAGGTTTTTAAATATAGCTTGGGCCGAACAGAGAAACGCTTTTTATAAAATCTCTTCAACTTAGAAATTTTGTAGCAAAATCCATTAAAGTTGAGGTAAATAAGGAGATAAAAAAATTTAATTAATGATGCTTTATAACCACTATGTTATTAATGCAAAATTCTAAGAAAAAGGCTGTGGAAAAAGGCTGTGTTTGTAATTTACGAATACATAATTCTTTGAGTTGTAATTTACGAATACATAATTCTTTGAATTGTAATTTACGAATACATAAAAAGGCTGTGGAATTTTTCAAACGTTAGATACTGGTTGTCTCTGGCAACAAGTGTTTTCGACGGGTTTAATAATAGCTAAAAATTTAAATTAACTCTTTTACTCTTAACTCCGATTTCAGAAGCTACTTCAGTAAAGAAACCTACATGTCCATCCAACCTTGATAGACATGTAGTGCTATTTTAAAAACCTTACGTCATTCTACTCATTGTAGTATTCGCCTCTCTAATTTTCTGGCATTTTAGTCTAATTTGAACTTAGTTATGAATCATGAAGTGTTTAAATTTCAGCTGATTCTTTAACTTCCTTGCTCAATAAATCATATTCATAAAAATAAAGGTTTAGATTGTAAAATCATTCGACGTTGAAATTTTAAGTGCATTGTGAAATATATAGGGTGTTCATTAATTATTGTCGGGGTTTCCGTACCTCATAACTTTCGAATAAAAAATATAACGCAAAAACCGATTACGTATTCGTAAATTACAACTCAAAGAATTTTATTAATGATATTAAAGTGTAAAGCTTGCACAATTTGCTCTTTGTAGGCATTCAGCTGAAAGCGATTATGTATTCGTAAATTACAGCTCAAAGAGTTATGAATACGTAAATTACAACTCAAAGAATTATGTATTCGTAAATTACAATTCAAAGAATTATGTATTCGTAAAGTACAACTCAAAGAATCGCCTTCAGCTGAATGCCTACAAAATGCAAATTGTGCAAGCTTTACACTTTAATATCATTAATAAAATCCTTTGAGTTGTAATTTACGAATACGTAATCGGTTTTTGCGTAATATTTTTTATTCGAAAGTTATGAGGTACGGAAACTCCGACAATAATTAATGAACATCCTGTATTTCATAATTCCGCAATACTATTATACTCAGACAACATTTCAATGAATATCTAGGATGATTTTTCAACGAAAACTTTCCTGATTTAATGCAAAATTTAGCATATTATAATAATAAAGCGATTTTACGATAAAAGAAGATTTATATATTTTGATGCATCGAAATATATTACAAACAGGAGCAGCAGTTTTTAAAACAGGATGAATTTTTAAAAACTTTGACGTTGCTTATTTGCTAATTTAAAACAAATGCAATTTTTAATAATTTTATTAAACTCATGCTTTCAACATAAACAGTTCAATATAAAACAATAAGTGACATTTTTTATCAGATCTGGTAATTTTTCATCTCCTTAATGCCTATTATCCTTGCTCTGAATTTATCTTTCGAATTCGGCTACGTCCTCTGTAAACATCGGTGATGTTTTTTGGTGCCCATTTTAGTTTTTCTTGATTATCTTTAAAACTTCCAAGTTTCCACGCTATACGCTTATATCAAATTATAGAATATAAAATTCCTTGCATTTTCAAGCTTTTATTTTCCTTCAAGTTTTAATATTTTTGAAAATAAGCGTCCTAAACTACTTTTTCAAGTAATTTGCGACCCCCTATGTCATAAAATCGGCATGTTTCCCTACAAGAAAAAGAATTGTAAGAATGTGCTTTCACTTAAAAAAAATTCATATTTAGAACATCATTTCTTATTTTTTAATTAATTTTTTACAATTTTCACTAATTTTCGGCCTTTCTATATTTTAGAGATTTTCACCTACTAAACGTCGTTTGGTAGGTGTTGTTGTTGCACGTTGTATGATGATTCTTTATCCTCTTGATGCCTATCACCCCTCTGAATTTGTGGGTGGAATTCGACAACACCCTGCATATGTCAATGTACAGCCATTGCAATTTAATTTGAATAAAATAGAGGACTTTTGATTTAAATCCTTACACTCTTGTTGTAACTAATCTCCACTGTCTAGGATTATTATATTTCCTATTGTTGAAGTCAGAACTATGCATAGATCGTTCTTGTTACAAATCACTATCTCCGGGGAATTGCTTTCCTTCTGATATTCTGAATATTTTTCCGTTAACGATAAATATATACTATTTTAATTATTTAATAATTTGATCTTCATTTGATCTATCAAAAATTTAAGATTCATCCCAAAAGCCTAGCGCCATCTGATGGTGAATTTCGAGTTAATTCATGTCGTGATTTGAAAATATATATGATAATAAATCATAAACTGAAAATTTTTAAAAATTGAAATTTTTTTATCGCAAATTTCAAGTTATCATGTGAGAACATTATTATTTTTTAAGCCACGTGGTATCAACCCGACAGAAAAACATCATGCTCTCATTTGATTCATATTTTGCAATTATCACCATTTAGAAAAGTGATGACTTTTATCCATCTCAAAATCAATCGAGTTCTAATTTTTTTTTCTCGAGATCAGATTTTTTTTGTGTGTGAAAAAACCCAGTTTAAACCGGTTAGAAACAATCACGTGACTAAAAGATTACGAATTCATCGACATTCAAAGAATTAAATTACAAAAAAATTACCTAAAAATTATTTGAGCTCCGAAACTTTTTCTTGGGTTTTTTTTTTGTTTTTTTTTTTTTTTTGTTTTGTTTTTTGATAAACTTTTGTTTAAACTAGTATGGAATGATCACGTGATTATTGAATTGCGCACGTATATCTTAATATATATAAATTACGTGTCACGTTGTTTGTCCGCGATGGACTCCTAAACCACTTAACCGATTTTAATCAAATTTGCACACCGTGTGCAGTTTGATCTAACTTAAAAGATAGGATAGCCCTTTTTTGAATTTTTCATCAGAATTTTAATTATTAATTAAAAACTAACTTTCCCGCCAACAAAATCTTTTCATTTTCCCCACCGCCAAATGAGTACGGCTTCAGTTTTTTTTCCCAACAGTCATGAGGCTATTCTTAAGATTTTTTGGCTGATTATTTGAAACGATTCTATTTATTTTCTTAATGTTTGATGCATTTAAAATGAAACATTGTTAATGAATCGATCTTTCAGATTCATTCTTAAGTACTTTTGAATTAAAATAAAACAGAATAAAGGAAATTAAAAATTTCTAATCTGCATAGCGTTACCCCAACTGGCGTAGAAAAATTCACGCATTTGCGTTACCGTAACTGGCGTTGAAAATTCACGCATGCGCATTGTGTTCTGATTGTTGACATGACAACCATTATCAACAGATGATTTAAATTATTTTTAGGTTAGTTGCATGTTTTTGTAATTAAATTGCATTTATGTCAGTTATATATTTTTTGTATACGCTTATAGTTTTAAGTACATCGTTTTTTTAGTTCTTTTTAAACTGTTTTCAACCGATTATTTTAAACGATTCTTTTTATTTTCTTAGTGTTTGATGCATTTAAAATTAAACATTGTTAATTAATCGTTCTGGTCATAATGAATCTGAGAATATTTTGTTGACAAATTCTTGAAATATTACATAAATTAGGAAAGATATTCTTTATGGTCCATAAAGTTTAAACGCTCAGTGACTGTTTTCAGTATAATCATATTACAAAAAAAATACTTTTGTTTCAGTAAAAAATATTATTATATTAATTGCAGATTAATCCTTTCCATTTTAATTTATAGTATAAATTCTACAGGAACTAACAGAAAATGAGAGAGATACATATTACGTTATGACTGAAGGCGTTTATAATATTATGAGAGAATTATATGACTATCAAAATTTGAAGTTTTAAAATATTTTGATGAAGAAGCTATTAAAGTAGGAATTGCATAAAATATGTAATAATTAAAATTTTAACGAACATTAAGATTGGCGAACCGGCTGGTCGCCAAAGGCGGCTAGTATATATATAACTTTCGATAACACTCTTTGCTGTTTCGCGTTCATTCTCATTTTCTTCTATGTGTTTTTTTAGGGGGGGGGGCGACAACTTTTTACGACCCTTCCTTTTATTGACCGGGCAGGATAATCGAGTTCATGGCGGACATTCGCACCAAAATGTTTTTTTTACTGATAAGTCTCCAAATGTGACAGCCTTCTTTACCATTTTCTAATAGCCCCAAAAGCAAAAAGATTGGTGCCTTAAAAACGATAAATCCCCATTTTCTGTCCTTGCATTTTGTGGCTTCGAAAGCTTCAAACCAAAACATCATGTTTTCATATGATAAAAGACATAAACATCTCAAATAAATAACAAAAAAATATCATTTCATTTCAATAATAAAATGACGGTTCTTAGAAAATAATTTTTATGTCACTTCATTTCTTCTGAAAAAAAAAAACACATATTGTCGCCTTTTTCATTGATAAAACCATCGCCGATTCCGCCAGTCTGGAAAAAATATGATTAAATAGTATTTAAGGAGAGAAGAATTTACTTCTGAAGATAATCTCATCTAGAGAAGATGTTTCTCTGATTTTTTTTATTGTTGTTGCTGTTTTTTAATACCGTCCGACAAACAGCTTTTGACGAAGATTAAAAACATTCATTAATGTTGGCGATGACTCAATTTGATGAGACTTTGTTGCCACTGCCAGAAGAAAAATATCATTCGTGGGTAAATCTCGAGATTAAGGTCGATGTCTTACGAATAGAAAGCTCGGCTTACATCAGCTTTCGTCAGTTTTCTTCGCTTTTTTGTGTGCCATTTCTAATGTAACTGTATCAGATCGAGCATTTTCCTGTTGAAGGAACATTTTTCTTGTAAGATGAATTAACAGCTTTTGTTTTATCTACATTTTCTTCAGGGGGATAACATCGTTATTTTTATTAATCCCCCTCGGGATGAAGATAAGTTGATAATGTTTGCGAATAAACGTCTTTGAGATAAAAACCTTTTCGTTTTAAGATAAATTAACGAGAAAAAATAATGAAGATATATATAGGAAAAATACATACTGTAGTAATTTGCAATAAAAATTTCGAGCTATTGTTGTCAGGAATGTAACATAGTTAATTTATAGCGATATATAAAGTGTTCGTATTGAATGGAACAATAAAAATAGCATAATAAGAATTTTGTAGTTAATTTCTTTACCTGAAACAAATTTATTCTAAAAGTAATCGCCTTTGGCGACCAGCTGGTCAAACGATCTGGACTATAGAGCGCCAAAACACAGATACACACACATTTATCTTTATTATATATATATAGTTTATAAATATAGATATAGACGTAAGAGTTTTTCTAGAAAAGCGAAAATTCTTCCAATTACGAAACTACTGCCAACAGAAAGCGTTCTTCGTCGTCTTTATCAAAGTGTTGTCATCCGTACAGAAGAAAATATTCTGCATTTTAGAATATGACGAAATATCTTCGTTTATAGTCGTTCAAAGTGATTTTAGCTCTATATTTTGTAACGAACCACTGCATCATCACAACATTGAACGATGGGTGAGATATTTCCGTATACGAAATACTTACATAAGAAAATCAGTCAAGTTCGAATACCAGCCAAGATCGAAATCTTTGGAAAAATTCGCGAAATCCTGAAATATCAATGTATCGTACGAATGCAAAACTGAATATGCCTGAGACAATGGTTTGTCGTATATTACAGAGACGTGGCTTGTGTTAACTGACCGGTTGGGCCCATTAATAAGGGATTTCAGAGCGTCATGTTATAGGACAACAAAAGAACATGAATAATTGTATTCCAATGTAAATGTAATGGTGAATTTGAATGATCAAAATAAATTTATAGCACTCGTAGATATACTTTATATTTGTCCCATTCAATATAGATAACCTGTATTACTTTTTTTTTACTAAGAATTTGTTTTAGAACAGTACGTCGTCTCACATTTCCACATCCAAAATCAATCTGATCACTGAACGATTTAATGAGCATGTCACCAGAATTTTATTAAACACCAGAATATTTACAGAAGGCAAAACAGAGATAATAAATGTATGTACAGAATTTACAAACATATAAAATTGATGATAATATGAAACCGTTTACTACGGTTTTCAATTTTGAAACAGAATAGAAAAATGACCTGTAGTAATAACATGCAGATGATTATTATGAATTTTAAAAACACATGAGTTCTGAGATCATTGCACTTTTGGTGCATGGTTTAACACGCATTGCCAAATTTACTTTAAATTAAAGCATTAAAACATTTTTACTTAATGAAAACTGCCAGCCATGTAAATAACAAAAATAAATTTTAATTACAAATTAAGTTAACAAATATAGAATATGATACATTGGCAGTAATTCCATCGACCAGCAGGAGACAGACGTTCTAAGCCAGCCGGCGAAGGCAGGAAGTGAGTCACTCGTATCCGTTGGAGAGCAAAGTTCATCTCCAAAGGTATGATTGATGCTTATCGCCAGTTGGCGAAACAAACAGTCATTTATCGCCTGTTTGGCCGCTGCACACTTGTTATCATAACATAGTAGATGAAGATGTGGTCAAAAAATCTAATATAAAATAATTTGGTTAATGGGTGCAAAGAAAATCTGTATTTAAAAAGATATTTATGGATACATATGAGTGTGAAGAAACTATGGTGTTGTTTTCCCTTGGTCCTGCCTTTAGTGTATGATGCATTCGTTATATGGGAAATCTGCACTACTATGGGTACCAAGTGTCAATTCCCTACATTTTAAAAGATATCCACATTTGAATATTATACGAATCTGTCCATTTCAGTCTTCTTATATTAATCTAAAATACAATTTTCATAAAATTTCTCATCCTTATCTTTTAATTTAAAAAAAAAACTCTAGTCTTCTTTGGCAACTAACTGGTTCTCCGGAGATATGAATTATATTAAATCTCAGTTAAATCGTTTAGATGAAACTTCATTTCCGTGATTCCATTAAATTGTCAGACATTAAAGCTGTTGTAGAGGATTTGCGATGCGAGGATAGAACCTGGAACCTTGCGGCTCACAGACGAGTAACAAGACCACAAGACAAAAGCAATTGCTCGTGTTTCGTAGCTGTTATCTGGCTTTTAAGCTTTTCACCACAGTACTCTCCCTCCAGTAAGTCTGAGGTGAGATGAGCGATATGGCTGTTGAATCTAATGTGCCTGTACCCATTTGAGAAGCGCCAAGCGTTATGGCGAGCGTGTGTGGGTGGGTGGTTACTGTTGCGCCAAGTGAGTCTGACGGCTTTTTGTTGCTGCGTCAAGTGAATCTGACGGCTTTGTGTTGCTGCGTCAAGTGAATCTGACGACTTTGGTTTGCTGTGGGTAGAAGCGCCATAATAGTTGTACGAAGGTTGAAGATTCATTGTCCGAGGTCATCAATGTAGCGAATTGTTATGAACGTAAATAGAACCTGGGACCTTGTGGTTCTCAGCCGAGTAACAAGACCACAAGGCAAAAGCAGCACTCATGTCCCGTAGCTGTCAGCTTGCTTATAAGCTTAGATGTATTTAGCTGCTGATTCTAATGCGCCTGTACTCATTTGAGTAGAGTGTACTGTGGTGAAAAGCTTATAAGCAAATAACAGCTACGAGACAGGGACAATTGCTTGTGGTCTTGTTACTCGGCTGCGAATCACAAGGTCCCGGGTTCTATCCTCGCCCAATTCAATCCGCCACAACATGTTGTTTTAAAACTTTTGCATATGCTCTGCTCATTGTGCATATAAGCTTTCCAAACGGAAGCAAATCCCACAATATCATAGAGTTACTATGTTCTGTTCATTTCTAAATAAATTTAGCGATATCGTAACTACAGTTGCTTATTCTTCTTGTAAATATTAAACAGGATCCTTCTTTAGCTTTTATCAATAGAAAAAATCGTGCAACTGGCATTATTGATAAAGATATTTTTTTAGATTTTAAAATGATGAAAAAATTACTTTTGTGCTGAAATATTTTTAGAAATTAGAGAGATAAAAAAATATAAAATCTCACATATTTTTTAATTGATTAAAATTTGAGAAAAATCACTCACAGTCGCACATTCTAAATTCTAAAATATAATCGGTCAAATGTGGAAGTTCTAGTTCAAATTCTTTAGCCTAGAGAGAGCCAACGCACACACACATTGATTTTTATTATAAGTAGAGATGATTAATTTCCTTTGTTTAATTTGAATTTTTTGTATTCTTTAAACTGTATATAAGTGATTCGGCCTATTATACATGCAGATATTATAAAAGTTGGTGACTAAGTTAGGATTTTGAAGTATTGTTTAAATACAAGACAATGTACTCGATATGGACCATATATATTGTTATAAATCTGTAATGTTGCTTCCCAGCACGGTTAGTTCAATCACTGGAAAGACCGTTTTAGGATCAACTCTGTTAGATGTTGATCGGGTGCCGAGTCAGTGATCCCAGAGCGTGACGACTATTTGGCGACAAAATAGATAGTAATGAAATCTTCCAGAATTTTAGCGATTGAGCCAATAGGAACCGAGATATTCCTGATTGTTCCAGAACCTTCTCTGCCCGCCTCCGATGAACTATAAAAGGTCGCCAGTCTCAAACTGCGGTCATAGTCGTCAAACGAGTCGTAATCGTGAGAAGAATCAACGACGGAATAGGTGGACCAGTTCGGCGAAGAACAAGCGTTGTGTGGAGCTAAAGCGATTACTGAATTGAGCTGTGTATCAAGTCCTGGTCCAAGTTTTTTTTTTTGTCTGTTTGGAAACTCCTTGTATTTTTATGGATATTGAAAATTTTATTTCGTCGAATCCTATAGTATATTTATTGTGGAAGCAGCATCGAGTCGTGTGAGGAATAGCTGGGCGTGTAGTAGTGAATCAGCAGTTGGAAACAGCTAAAGCAGGAGACAGTGATGAATTGCAGACTTTCGCAGAAGGAAGCTACGCAGATTCCCTCCTTCTGCTGAATTCTGTCTGGACGTTTTATGTGCTGTGGTTGTCATTGTTACCCATTACTACTTGTGGGCTACTGTTTGTTGTAATGTGCTGCTGGGTGTTGCCCGTGTTCGTCTAGGCTGTATATTTGCTGTCCTTGTATTCGTGTATTTCTGTTTAATAAAAGTTGTCGTCCGTAACTAAAGAACCATTTATCTCGTCGACCAACAAATCGAAAAAGAACCAACGGAATTATTCATAACAGTATATGCACACATATCATATGTCTAGAGCATCTAGATAACATAAGGAGTGCGACAAGTGAAAATTGGTATAGGCTTTTATATCAAACATTTCTTTAAAAATTTGTACGAGATCTTTTAAAGGGAATTCTGTCAGTTTATGTTTGAATAGAAATGTTTTAACTCAAAATTGTAATAAATTGCGAAAATGAAATTTCGTTGAAGGGAGGTAAGATTCATCATCTATGGATCTGTTAGATACTTGACAACATATTGGTAAAGTTAAAGATTTCAAATTGTACTTTCTATTATATTTATTTTACAACAATTTAAAATTAAAACTCTCTAAATATATGTGAAATAGTCGGGTTAAAATATGAGTTTTATTTTTGTTTTAGTCTCTCTGATTATCGATTCCTTAAAATGTTTTTAAACTATATCGGCACTTTTCGAAAATCAAAAAGTATAGGGATTGGTGCTCTGCCATCAGGGCTCGAGTTTTCACTCGAAATTACCAAATGACACAAATTTGTGACCGTGTGGTACGGAAGTTTGGAGAGGGGATGCCAGTAAGGTGTCGTCCTCTTCATCTGGTTCAAAATTATGAGGTCCGTCCCAAAATAGTCCTAATGTTGTTTTAAAACGGCTCGTCAATATAACTAAAACAAATCAAACGACACAAATTCTAACACTGCGCTGGAAGATAAAAAATCTCATTTCCAAATAAAATTTGAACTGATAAATTATAGGTTCGCAAACATAAGAATTACACTTACATATAAAGAAAAGAAATCCTTGAACACGTGTCGAAAAACTGTTGACTTAAAAGAGAAAATAGATATTTTTTGTATTTTTAAATAATAAATAATTGAAAAGTGTTTATACATTGCTTTTAAATACCATTCAAATGCAAGGACACTATAATTTCATGGAAAACAGCTTTTCTTTAAATAAAAAAAAATCGAAAAGAAAAAAAACGATAATCACTTGAATGATTATTATGTTTTGGAAATTTGAATAAATGTTTTAATTACATACTAATTAAAAATAATCACCAAGGCTACAAAATTCACGAAAAAGAAGATTATTCCAGATCGACAAAAAATATATATACGAAGTACTCTCGTTTTTTTTAATGTCTCTTTTTGCTTCCTTAAAAGTCTAAACTCTAATAACCTAATTAGTATTTTTAATCAGCTTAGCTTATGTACTTTCATTTTATGAATTTGAATATTTATTCTGCAAAACAATTCAAAATTTGTTTTTATTTAAATATTAGATTTTCAAAGAAAATGGAAAAACAAAATAAGCTTTAACTTAAGTGAAAAAAATTTGTTATCGTCCTTAGATTTTAATTAGGAACGACATAAAAACACGATAATTGCATTCGAATAATGATATTTACTAGAATATTGTAAGATGAAACCTTAAAAAAAAATAGAAAGTATAATATTGTTAAACATTCTGAATGTTATTAAACCTTTATAAATATATTATGAATTATCCCTTAGTACACGAATTTATTCTCTCTCTACTTAGATATCTCAGCATATTCCATATCTTTCTGTTATATTAATCCACATATGCATGCACATATTAAAAACGTTTAATTTAGTTGTATTAACATACCGTTTTAAGGCAACACTAGGGATATTTTGGGATGTACCTCGTAATTCTGAGCAGCGGCCAGATGATGAAGATGACACCTGAGCTAGCAGTCCCCTTCCAAACTTCTGCACCACAGCAGCGAAAGGACGTTTGGCCCTGATGGATTTAAGGTGCACCAGTCACGCTTACAAAATGGTTCTTCGGAGGAATCAAGTCTCGAACTTGAAACCCGCCAATTACGAAGCCAAGACCTAACCTCCAGGTCACCGCGGCCCCAAAATTAGTGTACAAAAATTAGGAAATATTAACATTTGGAGTGAATTTAGCATTTTTGCAGAATCTATCGTGTTGGCGAATGTTTTGGCGATTCATTCCTGGCATACGGTTAATAGTTTCCAAAAATCAAATTTCTATTTTAGACGCATTTTTTTTCAAACGATTGAAACAAAAATTTGTCATAAAACTATACTTAAAGTCAAAAAATCATGCACCAAATTTGATAAATTTGATTTGTCACTGAGTTTTTGAATTATCGGGTTTATTTATTTCTGAAAGTGCAACCTGTAGACGGTCAACTCCTTGTTGTATTTTGCTCAAAATTTGATAGGCTATACAAAAGTTGTTAAATCTTGTATCGAATTTTATACGAAGCCGAGACCTCACCCCCAAGCCACCGCGGCCCATGTTAGAAATGTAGCAATATCAATCTTATAATTACTGTCTAGCTTGAAAGGTTAATAATGACACTAGCAAACGGCGTGTGATTGCCGTTGTGACAAGCATTTATTTACTTCTCAGGAGTGATGTAGAAGTTATAGAATATCTTGGGTAATACCGATTCTGCATATGATTTGTATAGATAATCCTATTTCTTTAAGAATTTCTGAAGTAACTTTATCCTCGACTGTTCGAGTACAGGAGAACACGATAATTATATAAAATAAGCATGTATGAAAGCGTAAATTGCATAATGGATAAAAGTTTAGTACTTTTAATGCAGATCCTAATCAGATTTAGAACCAGATCCAACCCCCCTAGTACCACTCATATATTTCACAATTTTGAATGATATAGTACACAATTTTGAAAGATATAGTACAAGAATGAATAATACAATATCGGACAATATTGTACAATAATGTGAAACTCGCTGTGTTATCTTGGTAAAGGAATCAACAGTCTGTTGGGCTGTAGTTTTGAATTATATAAACATAATAATTCAGAAACCTAAAATTTAAGTAAATAAAACATTGTTCACACTTTTGATATATTATTTCTTATCAAATTTTGAAACAAATTGTGTCTATCGGTGTGTACAAATGTGTATATCGGTGCGTACAGTATATCTATCGGTGTGTACAAATGTGTATATCGGTGCGTACAGTATATCTATCGGTGTGTACAAATGTGTATATCGGTGCGTACAGAATATCTATCGGCGTGTACAAATGTGTATATCGGTGCGTACAGTATATCTATCGGTGTGTACAAATGTGTATATCGGTGCGTACAGTATATCTATCGGTGTGTACAAATGTGTATATCGGTGCGTACAGAATATCTATCGGTGTGTACAAATGTGTATATCGGTGCGTACAGAATATCTATCGGTGTGTATAAATGTGTATATAGGTGCATACAGTATATCTACAGTATATCTATTGTACGATATTGTAAAGGAATTGACAATCTGTCGGTCAGCATTTTTGAACTAAGCAAACGCAATCATTAAAAAACTTAAAATCTAAGTAAATTAAATATTGTTCACAGTTATATCTAGATTCTTTTGAAATTTTGAAACAAGTTTTGTCCGTCTGTCGATCTGTACTTCCTTTTAAATGTAAATGCGACAACTCCAAAATAAAATGACTTAAATATATGAAATGTGCGATTACGACTGTACTTCTGTACCTAATATTGGTTCTAATCAGTCTAAAAAAAGGCAACCACAATACCTATTCGATTTTCGTGCATTAACCGCATGCCAGCGATAAATAGCCAGAAATATCGCTAAAGAATCAGTAAAGTCTCCAGATTCAAGCTAAAGATTGATATTTCGTAGTTATTTTTTGTCAACATGATGCAATTATTACGCAAGTGTCAGCCTTTCTTACTACACAACTCTCAGTAGGACTCTGGAAATAAAAATGAGCGCTCGTGCTATTCACGGCATTGCAGATGGTCAACAATTTTATGCGAGAACACTTTATTGTAACATAAGGATAACACTTTATTGTAAAATAAGCGATATTGTATTCGATAAGACCACTCTACTTGGCTTTAATTACAAACGAAATATAGAAAAAGGAAGTATTGTAATCGTCAAAAAATTCAATTTCGATATTTTGGCAGATTTTTGTGATTTTAACATATTTGGAGTGATGTCTATATTTCGATCTATAAATACCGCAAAAATAAAATAAGCTATAATATTGAAATTTGGTATGTAGTTTCATAAGTAGCGATATAGAGTTTTATCAAATTTTAAACCCTATCAGTGGACGACACATAAAAACTCTTGGCCGGATTTCTTACTTGTGTTTTGAAGCACACGGCCGGATCGCGGTGGCCTGTAGGTAAGGCCTTGGCTTCGGAACCGGAAGATTTCAGATTCGAGACCCAATTCCACCGAAGAATCGTCGTATAAGCGAGTCTGGTGCACGCTAAATCCGTCGGGGCTAAACGTTTACCTGCTGGTGTGGCGTGGTGCGGAAGTTTGGAGGAGGTTACAAGTTCAGATGTCGTCCTCATCGTATAAGCGGGTCTGGTGCACACTGAATCCATCGATGCGAAACGTTTACCTGCTGGTGTGGCGTGGTGCGGAAGTTTGGAGGAGATTACAAGTTCAAATGTCGTCCTCATCGTATAAGCGGATCTGGTGCACACTGAATCCATCGATGCGAACCGTTTACCTGCTGGTGTGGCGTGGTGCGGAAGTTTGGAGGAGATTACAAATTCAAATGTCGTCCTCATCGTATAAGCGGGTCTGGTGCACACTGAATCCATCGATGCGAAACGTTTACCTGCTGGTGTGGCGTGGTGCGGAAGTTTGGAGGAGATTACAAGTTCAAATGTCGTCCTCATCGTATAAGCGGGTCTGGTGCACACTGAATCCATCGATGCGAAACGTTTACCTGCTGGTGTGGCGTGGTGCGGAAGTTTGGAGGAGATTACAAGTTCAAATGTCGTCCTCATCGTATAAGCGGGTCTGGTGCACACTGAATCCATCGATGCGAAACGTTTACCTGCTGGTGTGGCGTGGTGCGGAAGTTTGGAGGAGATTACAAGTTCAAATGTCGTCCTCATCGTATAAGCGGATCTGGTGCACACTGAATCCATCGATGCGAAACGTTTACCTGCTGGTGTGGCGTGGTGCGGAAGTTTGGAGGAGATTACAAGTTCAAATGTCGTCCTCATCGTATAAGCGGGTCTGGTGCACACTGAATCCATCGATGCGAAACGTTTACCTGCTGGTGTGGCGTGGTGCGGAAGTTTGGAGGAGATAACAAGTTCAAATGTCGTCCTCATCGTATAAGCGGGTCTGGTGCACACTGAATCCATCAATGCGAAACGTTTACCTGCTGGTGTGGCGTGGTGCGGAAGTTTGGAGGAGATTACAAGTTCAAATGTCGTCCTCATCGTATAAGCGGGTCTGGTGCACACTGAATCCATCGATGCGAAACGTTTACCTGCTGGTGTGGCGTGGTGCGGAAGTTTGGAGGAGATTACAAGTTCAAATGTCGTCCTCATCGTATACGCGGATCTGGTGCACACTGAATCCATCGATGCGAAACGTTTACCTGCTGGTGTGGCGTGGTGCGGAAGTTTAGAGGAGATTACAAGTTCAAATGTCGTCCTCATCGTATAAGCGGGTCTGGTGCACACTGAATCCATCGATGCGAAACGTTTACCTGCTGGTGTGGCGTGGTGCGGAAGTTTGGAGGAGATTACAAGTTCAAATGTCGTCCTCATCGTATAAGCGGGTCTGGTGCACACTGAATCCATCGATGCGAAACGTTTACCTGCTGGTGTGGCGTGGTACCGAAGTTTGGAGGAGATTACAAGTTCAAATGTCGTCCTCATCGTATAAGCGGGTCTGGTGCACACTGAATCCATCGATGCGAAACGTTTACCTGCTGGTGTGGCGTGGTGCGGAAGTTTGAAGGAGATTACAAGTTCAAATGTCGTCCTCATCGTATAAGCGGGTCTGGTGCACACTGAATCCATCGATGCGAAACGTTTACCTGCTGGTGTGGCGTGGTGCGGAAGTTGGGAGGAGATTACAAGTTCAAATGTCGTCCTCATCGTATACGCGGATCTGGTGCACACTGAATCCATCGATGCGAAACGTTTACCTGCTGGTGTGGCGTGGTGCGGAAGTTTAGAGGAGATTACAAGTTCAAATGTCGTCCTCATCGTATAAGCGGGTCTGTTGCACACTGAATCCATCGATGCGAAACGTTTACCTGCTGGTGTGGCGTGGTGCGGAAGTTTGGAGGAGATTACAAGTTCAAATGTCGTCCTCATCGTATAAGCGGGTCTGGTGCACACTGAATCCATCGATGCGAAACGTTTACCTGCTGGTGTGGCGTGGTACCGAAGTTTGGAGGAGATTACAAGTTCAAATGTCGTCCTCTTCGTATAAGCGGGTCTGGTGCACACTGAATCCATCGATGCGAAACGTTTACCTGCTGGTGTGGCGTGGTGCGGAAGTTTGGAGGAGATTACAAGTTCAAATGTCGTCCTCATCGTATAAGCGGGTCTGGTGCACACTGAATCCATCGATGCGAAACGTTTACCTGCTGGTGTGGCGTGGTGCGGAAGTTTGGAGGAGATTACAAGTTCAAATGTCGTCCTCATCGTATAAGCGGGTCTGGTGCACACTGAATCCATCGATGCGAAACGTTTACCTGCTGGTGTGGCGTGGTGCGGAAGTTTGGAGGAGATTACAAGTTCAAATGTCTTCCTCATCGTATAAGCGGGTCTGGTGCACACTGAATCCATCGATTCGAAACGTTTACCTGCTGGTGTGTGGTGGTGCGGAAGTTTGGAGGAGATTACAAGTTCAAATGTCGTCCTCATCGTATAAGCGGGTCTGGTGCACACTGAATCCATCGATGCGAAACGTTTACCTGCTGGTGTGGCCTGGTGCGGAAGTTTGGAGGAGATTACAAGTTGAAATGTCGTCCTCATCGTATAAGCGGGTCTGGTGCACACTGAATCCATCGATGCGAAACATTTACCTGCTGGTGTGGCGTGGTGCGGAAGTTTGGAGGAGATTACAAGTTCAGATGTCGTCCTCATCGTATAAGCGGGTCTGGTGCACA
This sequence comes from Argiope bruennichi, assembly GCF_947563725.1. NCBI lineage: Eukaryota > Metazoa > Arthropoda > Arachnida > Araneae > Araneidae > Argiope > Argiope bruennichi. The sequence goes on along the minus strand of NC_079157.1, from coordinate 11,782,474 downwards.
TTGAATCCATTGGGGCGAAACGTTTACCTGCTGGTGTGGTGTGGTGCAGAAGTTTGGAGGAGATTGCAAGTTCAGATGTCGTCCTCATCGTATAAGCGGGTCTGGTGCACACTGAATCCATCGATGCGAAACGTTTACCTGCTGGTGTGGCGTGGTGCGGAAGTTTGGAGGAGATTACTAGTTCAAATGCCGTCCTCATCGTATAAGCGGGTCTGGTGCACACTGAATCCATCGACGCGAAACGTTTACCTGCTGGTGTGGTGTGGTGCGGAAGTTTGGAGGAGATTGCAAGTTCAGATGTCGTCCTCATCGTATAAGCGGGTCTGGTGCACATTGAATCCATTGGGGCGAAACGTTTACCTGCTGGTGTGGTGTGGTGCGGAAGTCTGGAGGAGATTGCAAGTTCAGATGTCGTCCTCATCGTATAAGCGGGTCTGGTGCACATTGAATCCATCGATGCGAAACGTTTACCTGCTGGTGTGGTGTGGTGCGGAAGTTTGGAGGAGATTACAAGTTCAAATGTCGTCCTCATCGTATAAGCGGGTCTGGTGCACATTGAATCCATTGGGGCGAAACGTTTACCTGCTGGTGTGGTGTGGTGCGGAAGTTTGGAGGAGATTGCAAGTTCAGATGTCCTCCTCATCGTATAAGCGGGTCTGGTGCACACTGAATCCATCGATGCGAAACATTTACCTGCTGGTGTGGCGTGGTGCGGAAGTTTGGAGGAGATTACAAGTTCAGATGTCGTCCTCATCGTATAAGCGGGTCTGGTGCACATTGAATCCATCGATGCGAAACGTTTACCTGCTGGTGTGGCGTGGTGCGGAAGTTTGGAGGAGATTACAAGTTCAAATGTCGTCCTCATCGTATAAGCGGGTCTGGTGCACACTGAATCCATCGATGCGAAACATTTACCTGCTGGTGTGGCGTGGTGCGGAAGTTTGGAGGAGATTACAAGTTCAGATGTCGTCCTCATCTTATAAGCGGGTCTGGTGCACATTGAATCCATTGGGGCGAAACGTTTACCTGCTGGTGTGGTGTGGTGCGGAAGTTTGGAGGAGATTGCAAGTTCAGATGTCGTCCTCATCGTATAAGCGGGTCTGGTGCACACTGAATCCATCGGGGCGAAACGTTTACCTGCTGGTGTGGTGTGGTGCGGAAGTTTGGAGGAGATTACAAGTTCAAATGTCGTCCTCATCGTATAAGCGGGTCTGGTGCACACTGAATTCATCGATGCGAAACATTTACCTGCTGGTGTGGCATGGTGCAAAAGTTTGGAGGAGATTGCAAGTTCAGATGTCGTCCTCATCGTATAAGCGGGTCTGGTGCACATTGAATCCATCGATGCGAAACGTTTACCTGCTGGTGTGGCGTGGTGCGGAAGTTTGCAGGAGATTACTAGTTCAAATGTCGTCCTCATCGTATAAGCGGGTCTGGTGCACACTGAATCCATCGATGCGAAACGTTTACCTGCTGGTGTGGCGTGGTGCGGAAGTTTGGAGGAGATTACAAGTTCAAATGTCGTCCTCATCGTATAAGCGGGTCTGGTGCACACTGAATCCATCGATGCGAAACGTTTACCTGCTGGTGTGGCGTGGTGCGGAAGTTTGGAGGAGATTACAAGTTCAGATGTCGTCCTCATCTTATAAGCGGGTCTGGTGCACATTGAATCCATTGGGGCGAAACGTTTACCTGCTGGTGTGGTGTGGTGCGGAAGTTTGGAGGAGATTGCAAGTTCAGATGTCGTCCTCATCGTATAAGCGGGTCTGGTGCACACTGAATCCATCGGGGCGAAACGTTTACCTGCTGGTGTGGTGTGGTGCGGAAGTTTGGAGGAGATTACAAGTTCAAATGTCGTCCTCATCGTATAAGCGGGTCTGGTGCACACTGAATCCATCGATGCGAAACATTTACCTGCTGGTGTGGCGTGGTGCAGAAGTTTGGAGGAGATTGCAAGTTCAGATGTCGTCCTAATCGTATAAGCGGGTCTGGTGCACATTGAATCCATCGATGCGAAACGTTTACCTGCTGGTGTGGCGTGGTGCGGAAGTTTGCAGGAGATTACTAGTTCAAATGTCGTCCTCATCGTATAAGCGGGTCTGGTGCACACTGAATCCATCGATGCGAAACGTTTACCTGCTGGTGTGGCGTGGTGCGGAAGTTTGGAGGAGATTACAAGTTCAAATGTCGTCCTCATCGTATAAGCGGGTCTGGTGCACACTGAATCCATCGATGCGAAACGTTTACCTGCTGGTGTGGCGTGGTACCGAAGTTTGGAGGAGATTACAGGTTCAAATGTCGTCCTCATCGTATAAGCGGGTCTGGTGCACACTGAATCCATCGATGCGAAACGTTTACCTGCTGGTGTGGCGTGGTGCGGAAGTTTGGAGGAGATTACAAGTTCAAATGTCGTCCTCATCGTATAAGCGGGTCTGGTGCACACTGAATACATCGATACGAAACATTTACCTGCTGGTGTGGCGTGGTGCGGAAGTTTGGAGGAGATTACAAGTTCAGATGTCGTCCTCATCGTATAAGCGGGTCTGGTGCACACTGAATCCATCGATGCGAAACATTTACCTGCTGGTGTGGCGTGGTGCGGAAGTTTGGAGGAGAATACAAGTTCAGATGTTGTCCTCATCTTATAAGCGGGTCTGATGCACATTGAATCCATCGGGGCGAAACGTTTACCTGCTGGTGTGGTGTGGTGCGGAAGTTTGGAGGAGATTACAAGTTCAGATGTCGTCCTCATCTTATAAGCGGGTCTGGTGCACATTGAATCCATCGGGGCGAAACGTTTACCTGCTGGTGTGGTGTGGTGCTGAAGTTTGGAGGAGATTACAAGTTCAAATGTCGTCCTCATCGTATAAGCGGGTCTGGTGCACACTGAATCCATCGATGCGAAACGTTTACCTGCTGGTGTGGCGTGGTGCGGAAGTTTGGAGGAGATTGCAAGTTCAGATGTCCTCCTCATCGTATAAGCGGGTCTGGTGCACACTGAATCCATCGATGCGAAACATTTACCTGCTGGTGTGGCGTGGTGCGGAAGTTTGGAGGAGATTACAAGTTCAGATGTCGTCCTCATCTTATAAGCGGGTCTGGTGCACATTGAATCCATTGGGGCGAAACGTTTACCTGCTGGTGTGGTGTGGTGCGGAAGTTTGGAGGAGATTGCAAGTTCAGATGTCGTCCTCATCGTATAAGCGGGTCTGGTGCACACTGAATCCATCGGGGCGAAACGTTTACCTGCTGGTGTGGTGTGGTGCGGAAGTTTGGAGGAGATTACAAGTTCAAATGTCGTCCTCATCGTATAAGCGGGTCTGGTGCACACTGAATCCATCGATGCGAAACATTTACCTGCTGGTGTGGCGTGGTGCAGAAGTTTGGAGGAGATTGCAAGTTCAGATGTCGTCCTCATCGTATAAGCGGGTCTGGTGCACATTGAATCCATCGATGCGAAACGTTTACCTGCTGGTGTGGCGTGGTGCGGAAGTTTGCAGGAGATTACTAGTTCAAATGTCGTCCTCATCGTATAAGCGGGTCTGGTGCACACTGAATCCATCGATGCGAAACGTTTACCTGCTGGTGTGGCGTGGTGCGGAAGTTTGGAGGAGATTACAAGTTCAAATGTCGTCCTCATCGTATAAGCGGGTCTGGTGCACACTGAATCCATCGATGCGAAACGTTTACCTGCTGGTGTGGCGTGGTGCGGAAGTTTGGAGGAGATTACAAGTTCAGATGTCGTCCTCATCTTATAAGCGGGTCTGGTGCACATTGAATCCATTGGGGCGAAACGTTTACCTGCTGGTGTGGTGTGGTGCGGAAGTTTGGAGGAGATTGCAAGTTCAGATGTCGTCCTCATCGTATAAGCGGGTCTGGTGCACACTGAATCCATCGGGGCGAAACGTTTACCTGCTGGTGTGGTGTGGTGCGGAAGTTTGGAGGAGATTACAAGTTCAAATGTCGTCCTCATCGTATAAGCGGGTCTGGTGCACACTGAATCCATCGATGCGAAACATTTACCTGCTGGTGTGGCGTGGTGCAGAAGTTTGGAGGAGATTGCAAGTTCAGATGTCGTCCTCATCGTATAAGCGGGTCTGGTGCACATTGAATCCATCGATGCGAAACGTTTACCTGCTGGTGTGGCGTGGTGCGGAAGTTTGCAGGAGATTACTAGTTCAAATGTCGTCCTCATCGTATAAGCGGGTCTGGTGCACACTGAATCCATCGATGCGAAACGTTTACCTGCTGGTGTGGCGTGGTGCGGAAGTTTGGAGGAGATTACAAGTTCAAATGTCGTCCTCATCGTATAAGCGGGTCTGGTGCACACTGAATCCATCGATGCGAAACGTTTACCTGCTGGTGTGGCGTGGTACCGAAGTTTGGAGGAGATTACAAGTTCAAATGTCGTCCTCATCGTATAAGCGGGTCTGGTGCACACTGAATCCATCGATGCGAAACGTTTACCTGCTGGTGTGGCGTGGTGCGGAAGTTTGGAGGAGATTACAAGTTCAAATGTCGTCCTCATCGTATAAGCGGGTCTGGTGCACACTGAATACATCGATACGAAACATTTACCTGCTGGTGTGGCGTGGTGCGGAAGTTTGGAGGAGATTACAAGTTCAGATGTCGTCCTCATCGTATAAGCGGGTCTGGTGCACACTGAATCCATCGATGCGAAACATTTACCTGCTGGTGTGGCGTGGTGCGGAAGTTTGGAGGAGATTACAAGTTCAGATGTTGTCCTCATCTTATAAGCGGGTCTGATGCACATTGAATCCATCGGGGCGAAACGTTTACCTGCTGGTGTGGTGTGGTGCGGAAGTTTGGAGGAGATTACAAGTTCAGATGTCGTCCTCATCTTATAAACGGGTCTGGTGCACATTGAATCCATCGGGGCGAAACGTTTACCTGCTGGTGTGGTGTGGTGCTGAAGTTTGGAGGAGATTACAAGTTCAAATGTCGTCCTCATCGTATAAGCGGGTCTGGTGCACACTGAATCCATCGATGCGAAACGTTTACCTGCTGGTGTGGCGTGGTGCGGAAGTTTGGAGGAGATTACAAGTTCAAATGTCGTCCTCATCGTATAAGCGGGGCTGGTGCACACTGAATCCATCGATGCGAAACGTTTACCTGCTGGTGTGGCGTGGTGCGGAAGTTTGGAGGAGATTACAAGTTCAGATGTCGTCCTCATCTTATAAGCGGGTCTGGTGCACATTGAATCCATTGGGGCGAAACGTTTACCTGCTGGTGTGGTGTGGTGTGGTGCGGAAGTTTGGAGGAGATTGCAAGTTCAGATGTCGTCCTCATCGTATAAGCGGGTCTGGTGCACACTGAATCCATCGGGGCGAAACGTTTACCTGCTGGTGTGGTGTGGTGCGGAAGTTTGGAGGAGATTACAAGTTCAAATGTCGTCCTCATCGTATAAGCGGGTCTGGTGCACATTGAATCCATCGATGCGAAACGTTTACCTGCTGGTGTGGCGTGGTGCGGAAGTTTGCAGGAGATTACTAGTTCAAATGTCGTCCTCATCGTATAAGCGGGTCTGGTGCACACTGAATCCATCGATGCGAAACGTTTACCTGCTGGTGTGGCGTGGTGCGGAAGTTTGGAGGAGATTACAAGTTCAAATGTCGTCCTCATCGTATAAGCGGGTCTGGTGCACACTGAATCCTTCGGGGCGAAACGTTTACCTGCTGGTGTGGTGTGGTGCGGAAGTTTGGAGGAGATTGCAAGTTCAGATGTCGTCCTCATCGTATAAGCGGGTCTGGTGCACACTGAATCCATCGGGGCGAAACGTTTACCTGCTGGTGTGGTGTGGTGCGGAAGTTTGGAAGAGATTACAAGTTCAGATGTCGTCCTCATCGTATAAGCGGGTCTGGTGCACACTGAATCCATCGGGGCGAAACGTTTACCTGCTGGTGTGGCGTGGTGCAGAAATTTGGAGGAGGCTATAAGCTCAGGTGTCGTTCTTGTCATCAGACCACGGTTCAAAATGACGAGGTCCGTTCCAGAATATACCTAGTGTTTCTTTAAAACAGGACGTTAATATACTAAATTGAACTTAAGTATACAGACATATTTTGTCATCATGCGAGGAATTCGAAGGAGCAATCACTGCTACTTGTTACATGAAAAAAATGTTCCTTAAATGGATTCATTTATTCAGCAATTAATTATTATTCGTATGAGTGAGTATCGATTGAATTCCAGTACCAGTTGCCTTCTATTTTTTTTTTTAAAAATAGCACATAAAATCAAGGAACAATTAGCCAGTACCATGGACTTGCTTTTACCAATTTGAATACTTTTTGTGAAAGTCCATGGCTCTTAGATACGACATCGATGATCGTTTGCCTACATCGTTACCCCCTTTCTTTCAACTCAAAAACATTTCATTATACATTCTATTGGGAGTTTTTAATGTTCTTTATCTACAAGCACTGCACTGATTTTGATAACTTTTATTTCCTCGTATATGAATTGTAGAGGAAATGTTGTCATTGTCAAACATTCGGACTCGAGATGTTGACTAATCTTAACGTTTCACATCTCTCAGAATCCGAAAAACACATTTTAAGCTTCATGTTTATCTATCCATCTGTCTTCCTGTAGACCAGAAAAATCAAAAATTCTTTGAGCTAGAATGCTCAGTATGGAAACCTTACGACCAAATTTGTAGATAGCTTTTGTAGATATGTAGATTTTAAACGAAATCCATTCCTGTAAGTTTGATAAGTACAAAATCAAAGAACTAGATAGAAAAAATTTGGAAGACATCTTTATTATTTAAAACATAGGTATTTATCAAATTTGAACTAATTTCGTCAAATGATTGATTTTGTACTTTCGTATACATGCGATAATTGAAGAAAGGGAAGATTTAAATAAGTAATTCAAATTCGGAATGTTATCTTGGGACGAAAACTGCAGATCAGTGCCAAATTTTGGCTTCAATCAGTCGGCAAAATGGCATCCAAAATGTATAATCGCACTATAGAGTCAATAAAAATGCTAGATTCATATCAAAGATCTATATTTCATAACTTTTTAGCCAATGTCATGCAAAGTATTCGTGACTTTGCTCAAGCTCCACAATTTTTTATTCGTGACTGGTTATATGACTTTTTTCGGAAGGTAAGCTAGAAAGTTTCGGAGAAATTAAACCCTTATTTGTTGTTTTTTTAAGATGACAGCTGAAGATCCCTGAATACATTTTAGCTATTGGCTATAAGTTAGGACCGAACTCGCAACGTTTGGGTTCGTAGCCGAGTAACAAGACAAAAGTAATTACTCATATCCCGTAGCTGTTATCTGGCTTATAAAGCTTCACCACAATACTCCCCCTCCAGTGAGTCGGAGGTGAGATGAACGATATTTTTCGCCTGGTGATTTTGGCTGTTGCGTCTTACCCATTTTTAGTGGCTGATTATTTGCCAACATGCTTTATTTTATTGCCTGATTATTTATCAGCTTGATTTATTTATTTATTATCATGGGACGCGAGTAATTACTTTTGTCTTGTGGTCTTGTAACTCGGCTACGAACCCAAACGTTGTGAGTTCAGTCCTCGCTTATAACCAATCGCTACATCATCATCAATAAGCGATCTTTTGTTTTTATCAGATATTTTTTAAAAAAATAAAAAATATAGAGTTTTATTCAAGAAAACACCTTTCGTGAACATTGATGCATAATTGTTAGGGAACATTAGCCATTGGCGTACATTTAGCATTTTTGCTGAATCTATTATTCCATCCTCGGTAATTAATCTCTGGTATGAGGTTAATAGAATTTATGGTGTAGAAACGTTTTTTTCTCAACTGATTGAAACAAAAATTTGACACAAAAATGCAATTTTAGCCACAAAATCCTGTATCTTATTTGCTATATTTAAGTCATTGCTTTTTTATAATTATCTCTTTTTTATGTTTCTGAAAGTACAGACCGACGGACAATCAATCCATTGTTGGTTGTGACTCAAACTTGGACATGTGTTTACATTATAGATGTTAAATCTATGAAACAAATTTTATCTTTCTAATTCTCTTCGTTTTGTAGTTATCGTTTTAATTTATATTCGAACAGCTAGACAGACGGACTTCTGAATAGATTTCGCTCAAAATTTGAAAGAAATATGCAAATTTAGTCTAAAGGTTGCATACCAAATTTCAACCATCTAGCTTAAAGCATTTTTGTGTTATCTTTGTCACAGACAGACGGATACTTCCCAAAAACTGTGTCCTCTTTGACCTCTGCTTCATTCGTTGAATTCATTTCGCAGGTTTATTTCATAGCTTTATAAGCACAGCTAAACAATCAGAATTTTCAATTCTTATTGCGAAAGTGTAATTTAAAATGTTATTTTTCCTTTGTTGTGAAAGGTTTTAAGTCATTAAAGTCGGTTAACATAATTTAATTAATGTGACTAATACAGTGCGGAAACAGCTGTCGCCAAAGGTGGTTAGATTGTAATTAAAATCTCATCACGACAACGACTGCATCATATTAGGATGATGATTGAATTATGCTTATAGTTAAAGATCATTCATTTGTCGCCAACTCCTGCTCATTTTTGAAAGTCTGCTATCATTCGTCTGTCATGCTGCCGCAATTTAACGCTTTTATAGCTACGAATTATTATTTTACCGTCTAAGGGACGATACTAGTTTTCACAAGTTTTCTTTAATGCACTTTTATATAACTTTCTTTTATGGATTATTATTTTTATAGCAAAATTTTCAAACATTATTTGAGCTTGAATTTTTACTTTTGTACATTTTCATGTTCGAGATGACATCGTAATACTTTGCTTTTATTTTCGTAGCTTAATATTTAGTTAATGCAGAAATTTAATAAATTTGTGTTTCATATTATTGCAACCTCAAATTAGGGAATTTGAGAAGAAAATTAATATAGAATTTTTAATATTTCATTAACAAAAAACAAAATATATCTAAGCTAATGCAATCATAATATTTAACAAATTGATAAATATGAAACTTAGATAATATTACCTAAATTCATAAAAGCACTGTAATATTTACAAAAATAAATTGTAAATTAGAAATTATAACCATAGAAAGAGTTAAGAAAAAAATTTCTTCATTTCAATACGATAATAAAATTATATTTTTAAAACTGTTTAAATTTCGCGATTAAATTAGTGAAAACAGCACATAAATGCACAGTATAAAAATACATTTTCATTTGATTTTCAAATCTTGTGGTTGGTTGTTATGGCACTCGTCATAGATTAGTCCGCTGACGAAGTCATCGATTTTAAGCCGAGAGAGCATCTCCTTTTTCAATAGCGCAATCTAGGGCCAAGAGTATGCTTTAGCTACTAATGCATCACAACCCTTTTTACGGGGCGGACTTCATTCACTCATCCACAGATCGTAATTTGGACCTGAATCAGAAAACGATCACCTCTGAACCAGTACCCCCAGTGGCATTGTCACGACATGGAGGACTTTGTGGCCACGGCAGATTTATGCGTGCATCAACAACCACATACAAATGGAGTACAAGCAGAGGGTTCGAATTCACAACCCAAGGGATGCGAATCCAATGCCCTACCAACCAGACTATCCCAGCCCTTTTAAAATCTTAAAATTTCTTATAAAGAAATTTCAAACAAAACAAACCATAAAGCTTTGAATAAAAATATTTTTTTAAAAGAACTCAAATCTGCAAATATATGCTTAAATATTTTCCTAATTAATTACTGGAAAGTAATTAAATTAAATACTAATTATTTTACGACTTTCTAAAAAATGTATCTCTCAATAACATGCTAAAAGATTAGAAGCCCGTTTTCATTCTTCTTTTAAAACTTGTGCTGACTTTTTTTGTTTATTTTTTACAATGCTTTTTTAAACGGTATTCATTCTTAAAATTGAATAGAAAGAATATAACACAATTCTGCACTCTTAGAAATAAAATGCTCGCTATTTTGCAGAATCTTTTGTTCTTGAATACCCTAACTTTTCAGTACAAAACTTGTTTCTCTAAGAAAGAAAAAGAAACCTACCAAATTTTCTAAAAATGTCTTAGCATATTTTTTTTTTCGTTTCACCAAACTTCGAAGTTTATAATTTTGAACACAATCAGCGAGAACAATTTGCATTTACAACGAGCATTTTTTTTTCTTTTTCGTTATCGCTTTTAATTTTTATTTTTACTAAACTTTTAAAAAAAATGGAAAAAACCAATATTTCGCTGATCAAAACAGATGTGTATCTATTTGTTTTAAAATGTTTTTTTTTATTTAACAAGTTAATAAGTTTCTTATTTAACGACATAAAAAAAATACGTAATTAATCCTAAATTGTAAATTAAGTACTATAAACATAAACAATTAATTAATTTTTTTACATTTCAGGCCCCTATCAAAATTATTATTTTTTTTATTTTTTACTTAACAAGTTATTGTTTGTGAGCTGCCATATTATTTTTCAGATTAGGGCATCCATAAACAGTTCGATGTATTTTTATTTTATTTCATATTTTATGTATTTTATATTTTTTTTTAATTTTTAATTATATTCTTATTCTAAAAATCACAAATATTTACAGACGTCGCAAAATTATTATAATATATTATTTTTATATTATGTCATTACAACAGTATTATTAAAATTCTTATTTAAAAATTGTCATTGATAGGTTATGGGTTCAGAATTATCACATTTTGCTAGTAGTTACTTCCTTCTAGTGGCGAATTAGGATTTTTCCAGCTCTAGGCATTGCAAATAGATAAATCTTTTTTATTTTATTGATTTAGCGAGAATGTATTAGTTTTTAACTATTTATCATATCTCAAGATTGCCCAAATCCACGTTTGCATACAATAATCAATTGGTATTAAATATTAACCCTTTAAAGGGCCATTTTTTTTCTAGTCATATTATGTTAAAATATTTGTCGGCTTGAAATTAGAATAAGAAAAGGGATTCATTTAGCTTATTAGATAAATTTAATTTGATTCATTAATTCATTTGGGTAATTAATAATTTAGTAACAAACCAAGACACATCATTTTGTGTAAGATAAAGAACTGAAGCATCTAAATTTCTGTCTTTGTAAAAAAAATTGTCAGAACTTATGCCAACCTACATAATTTCATACAAATATTGATAAATTTGGTGGGAAGCATACTTCAGCCCTAGAAAGGGTTAAAATAACTAAAGAATTAAATCTAAATTAACTTAATGAAACTTATAGGAATCTGACCAAATATACTCCATAAATACCTATTCTACTATTTTATTATTGATTGAATTCCTATTTTTTGCAAATTTATTTACTTGGAAATTAAGAAAATAAATTTTTTTAAACATCCTGTTTGTGTTCCTAGGTAGCTTTCTAGGTCTGCCTAGTCTTATTACTTCGTGAGCAGCATGTACTCACAGAGAAAAGATTTTCAAATATTAATTTGACTTTTAATTAAAAGAGGTTTAAATTATTTTCAGATATATGACATGTTATATCGATGTAGTTGGATGGTTTTTTTTAAGAGAGAAAAGATTTTCAAATATTATTTTGACTTTTAATTAAAAGAGGTTTAAATTATTTTCAGATATATGACATGTTATATCGATGAAGTTGGATGGGTTTTTTAAGAGAGAAAAGAGTTTCAAATATTAATTTGACTTTTAATTAAAAGAGGTTTAAATTATTTTCAGATATATGACATGTTATATCGATGTAGTTGGATGGGTTTTTTTAAGAGAGAAAAGATTTTCAAATATTAATTTGACTTTTAATTAAAAGAGGTTTAAATTATTTTCAGATATATGACATGTTATATCGATGTAGTTGGATGGGTTTTTTAAGAGAGAAAAGATTTTCAAATATTAATTTGACTTTTAATTAAAAGAGGTTTAAATTATTTTCAGATATATGACATGTTATATCGATGTAGTTGGATGGGTTTTTTAAGAGAGAAAAGATTTTCAAATATTAATTTGACTTTTAATTAAAAGAGGTTTAAATTATTTTCAGATATATGACATGTTATATCGATGTAGTTGGATGGGTTTTTTTAAGAGAGAAAAGATTTTCAAATATTAATTTGACTTTTAATTAAAAGAGGTTTAAATTATTTTCAGATATATGACATGTTATATCGATGTAGTTGGATGGTTTTTTTAAGAGAGAAAAGATTTTCAAATCTTAATTTGACTTTTAATTAAAAGAGGTTTAAATTATTTTCAGATATATGACATGTTATATCGATGTAGTTGGATGGGTTTTTTTAAGAGAGAAAAGATTTTCAAATATTAATTTGACTTTTAATTAAAAGAGGTTTAAATTATTTTCAGATATATGACATGTTATATCGATGTAGTTGGATGGTTTTTTTAAGAGAGAAAAGATTTTCAAATCTTAATTTGACTTTTAATTAAAAGAGGTTTAAATTATTTTCAGATATATGACATGTTATATCGATGTAGTTGGATGGGTTTTTTTAAGAGAGAAAAGATTTTCAAATCTTAATTTGACTTTTAATTAAAAGAGGTTTAAATTATTTTCAGATATATGACATGTTATATCGATGCAGTTGGATGGTTTTTTTAAGAGAGAAAAGATTTTCAAATATTAATTTGACTTTTAATTAAAAGAGGTTTAAATTATTTTCAGATATATGACATGTTATATCGATGTAGTTGGATGGGTTTTTTAAGAGAGAAAAGATTTTCAAATATTAATTTGACTTTTAATTAAAAGAGGTTTAAATTATTTTCAGATATATGACATGTTATATCGATGTACTTGGATGGTTTTTTTAAGAGAGAAAAGATTTTCAAATCTTAATTTGACTTTTAATTAAAAGAGGTTTAAATTATTTTCAGATATATGACATGTTATATCGATGTAGTTGGATGGGTTTTTTTAAGAGAGAAAAGATTTTCAAATATTAATTTGACTTTTAATTAAAAGAGGTTTAAACTATTTTCAGATATATGACATGTTATATCGATGTAGTTGGATGGGTTTTTTTAAGAGAGAAAAGATTTTCAAATCTTAATTTGACTTTTAATTAAAAGAGGTTTAAATTATTTTCAGATATATGACATGTTATATCGATGTAGTTGGATGGGTTTTTTTAAGAGAGAAAAGATTTTCAAATCTTAATTTGACTTTTAATTAAAAGAGGTTTAAATTATTTTCAGATATATGACATGTTATATCGATGTAGTTGGATGGGTTTTTTTAAGAGAGAAAAGATTTTCAAATATTAATTTGACTTTTAATTAAAAGAGGTTTAAATTATTTTCAGATATATGACATGTTATATCGATGTAGTTGGATGGTTTTTTTAAGAGAGAAAAGATTTTCAAATCTTAATTTGACTTTTAATTAAAAGAGGTTTAAATTATTTTCAGATATATGACATGTTATATCGATGTAGTTGGATGGGTTTTTTTAAGAGAGAAAAGATTTTCAAATCTTAATTTGACTTTTAATTAAAAGAGGTTTAAATTATTTTCAGATATATGACATGTTATATCGATGTAGTTGGATGGGTTTTTTAAGAGAGAAAAGATTTTCAAATCTTAATTTGACTTTTAATTAAAAGAGGTTTAAATTATTTTCAGATATATGACATGTTATATCGATGTAGTTGGATGGGTTTTTTTAAGAGAGAGTGTCGCATTTATATTGTTTGATTATATTATATATGTAATAAATTTACTCCACGAGAGGGCGCTCTGCATTTTTCAGATGATAGCTAGTAGCCAGAGTTAGTTTAGAGAGAGATGTCAGCCAAGAATGGTGGAACCGGAGCTCGGAAAGATATGTTCCTCTGAAAAGGCTGCAACTGGAATTCGTGGGTAGAAGAATTCATCTACAAATCCCCTCAGGAACGCACCTTCTTCAAGTGTGAAGGGCTTCACGCCCCCGATGTTTCCTAGTGATCTAGTCTGCCTTCCATATTCTCCTCTTCTCAGTCTGCTGCTTTGTTTCTTCCGACACGCAATTTCAGATTTAAAATAATAGACGGATTAAAAATTTAAAAATATTCTTTAAGATCATGTCAAAGACAAGAATTAATCGTATTGAAGAAAATTACACAAGGATAAGTGATAAAAATTTCTCAAAGTTAGTTGAACAAAAGCACAATTAAACTCGTTTGAAAGATTTTCTATCTTTCTTTTTCTATAAAATTGTAATTAATGGTTTGCTTTTATTTATCATTTATAGATTATTGTTATTTTACAACAATAAAAAGTAAAAGAAAATGTTAATGATTATGTTAGTGATGAATTAATCTTAATATATATAAATTACGTGTCACGTTGTTTGTCCGCGATGGACTCCCAAACTACTTAACCGATTTTAATCAAATTTGCACACCGTGTGCAGTTTGATCTAACTTAAAAGATAGGATAGCCCTTTTTTTGAATTTTTAATTAGAATTTTAATTATTAATTAAAAACTAACTTTCCCGCCAAAAAAATCTTCATTTTTCCCATCGCCAAATGAGTACGGTTTCAGTTTTTTTCCCAACAGTCATGAAGCTAGGCTTAAGATTTTTCGGCTGATTATTTGAAACGATTCTATTTATTTTCTTAATGTTTGATGCATTTAAAATTAAACATTGTTAATGAATCGATCTTTCAGATTCATTCGGAAGTACTTTTGAATTAAAATAAAACAAAATAAAGAAAATTAAAAATTTCTAATCTGCATAGCGTTACCCAAACTGGAGTAGAAAATTCGCGCATTTGCTTTAGCATAATTGGCGTTGAAAATTCACGCATGCGCATTGTTTTCTTATTGTTTACAAATATTTTCAACGGATGCGGATTTGGTTTTGATGGTTTAATATGTTTCCGACAGATTATTTCAAACGATTCTGTTTATTTTTTTAGTGTTTGATGCATTTGAAACTAAACATTGTTAATTAAACGATCTGTTTATGATGAATCTGAGAAAATTTTGTTGAAAACTTCTTGAGATATTATATAAATTAAGAAAAATATTTTCTCTAGTGCCCTTAAGGTTTAAATACTCAGCGACTCTGTTTTCAGTACTCATATTTTAAAAAAAATGCTTTGTTTCAGTAAAAAAAAAATATTATTATATTTATTGCAGTTTAATCATTTCCACTTTAATTTAAAGCATAAATTCTACGGGAGCTAACAGAAAATTAGAGAGATACATATTACGTTATGGCTGAAGGCCTTTATAATAATATGAGTGAATTATATGACTATTAAAATTTGAAGTTTTAAAATTATTTTAATGAAGAAGCAATTAAAATTGGAGTTCCATAAAATATTTAATTATTAAAATTTTAACGTGCATTAAGATTGGCGAACCGGCTGGTCGCCAAAGGCGGCTAGTATTATATAAGATGAACAAATATGCTCACGGAAATCGTGAAAAAAGTAAAGCAGGTGCAAAATATATCAAGGTTAGGGAAACATGAGAGAACTTTATCAATTAAGAATCTGAAGACAGAAATCGGGACTATGTCCAATGAATCAACTGGAATATCTTTAAAGCCTGGAGGGAAAATGATTTATTTTGCTGCCAGATCAAAGATTGACGATATCGCTGGATGTTTTGTATATTGTAATAATGGGAATGAGAAAGCTTTCCGAACTTAAAAGACTATCTGATCTAGAAAATATATTAATTTTTGTAGAGTCTAAATAAACCTTAAAGGCTTTAGATTTTCCTTATGGGAAAGGGAAGAGATTCTTAATAATATTAGAAGGAAATTTATAGATTATAATACGGGAATAAAGCTGCGACGAGTAACGACCATGCAAGGAGAAGTGGAAATGAAAAAAAGAAACAAAGAATTAACAAAAAAAGTCTCAAAAAATATCTGAGATTGTTATTAATTCCCTCGAGACAGAAACCCAATTTAATTAAGTAAAAGATTAATTAACATTAACATTAAGTAAAAGATTAATGAAAATTAACGTTAAGATAAATGACAGCAGAAGTAGATGTGAAATAATTCTAATAAAGAACAAATGACTAAGAAAATTTTTTTATAAATTTAATTACAAAGAACAAAAGATGACGTCATCTTAAAACAAATTTTCACAAGATATGACGTCTTCAAAGCCTATTAGTAGGATTTTTTTTTAAAGAATGAACTGTGATTTTATGGGACAGAAAACTGTAAAACCAATCATTTCCTTTAAGAAAAACTTTTTAAAAAAACATAATTTAAAGTGTGAACTTAAAAAACGAATGGAACGAATTAATTTTAACTCAATTCTACATTTAATTCTTTTAACCAATTACTCGGCCTTTTTCGAAAAATTTGATGCACAAACATTTAATCAAGGAAATAAAGGGGCTGTTTGTTTATGCATCGAATTTTTTTCTTGCATTCCTTTTTCCCTTTTACTCTGTTTCCTTATTCAATCTTGTCTGAATTGAAATTGACAATGTATGATAGAATCTCATACATAGACCGTAAGTACATAAAGGAAATATTTTCCAATTTTAAATATTTGTAAATCCTACGATCTTAATTCACTTCGCTTCTTATGCATTAAGAAGATTTGATATCCAAATTTTCTGAAATATTTTATCAAATATTCAAAATATAATACAAAGATTTTGAATTTCTAAACAAACCTATGAAATGAAATAAAATCTTAATCATTGAACTCAAACTAAAAAAATTAATATGATGATGCTTTAATTTGTTTCATTAAAATAATAAAGTATGAAAAAATAGGTCAAACAATTAAAGAAATTGCAACAATTTAAAAAATTAGATTTTGAAACACGTATCAAAAGTAATACAGAGATCAAAAAATGCTACATAACAAATTGAATTCAAACTCATCTTAAAGAATTACGGAACAAAAGCAAAGGCTTAAAATGTCTTAAGAAAGTGACTTCAACATTGACATAAGAATGTTAGTGATATATGGGAAACAGGTTTAACATTTAGATTTTAAAAATATGGAATTGAAAAAAATTATGCTTGAATTAACTTCTGAATATTGATTAAATATCCGTTATAGTATGGTTTAGTTAGAAAAAGCAACGTCCGTTTTTAAAGCATATTAAGGGACGGACCCCGTAATTCTGAACTATGGTTAGGCGACGAGGACGACAACTGAGCTGGCATCCATTCTCAAAACTTCCACATCAGCAGGAGGATGTTGGGCCAAAACAGATTTAGCGTGTACCAAACCTTCTTACACCACAGCTCTTCGGTGGAATTGGGTCTCGAACCTGAAACATTCCGGTTCCGAAGCCGAGACCTTACCCCCAGGCCCCCGAGGCATAAAAAAAATCACTGATAAGACAGTAATAAAGAAATTGATGGCACTATAAATTTAATTTTCTCCAATTTAAAATTGGTGAAAATGTAATTTTTGTGCAGTGATTTGTTCAAAACTCATAGCGATAAAATATTTAATATTTTACACTTTTTTAAGACAAGTGTAGATATTTTTAATAGCACACTTAGTTTTTCTAGGTGCTAAGGGAAATGACTTCCTGATTTCGTTTTGTAAAATTCCAAACTTCATTGTTATTAGCAAAGCTTTTATATATACGCATTCAGTGAGTTTCTGTTGTTACGATTTTGAAATCAAATTTATGGTGCCGTTTTGATTGAAGCGGAATGGCTGGAATGAATTCAATTAGTTCTAGAGGCACAGAAACTGTCACACTGGAGAAATTCGTTGGGAGGGCAGCAGAGTAATCTCGGAGGTTATTCGTCCCTGCTGGTAATTGGATTTGATGTCCTTTTGCTTCTGCACGATTTAAGGTGAGTAAATTATGCATTCATTTAATCTATGAACGAATCTACTTCAGCATTAAAAAGAGTATTCACTCACAAGAGAATGAATAGGTAGAAAGAGCAAAGTCACTCGCAAAGCCCCTAGTGGCAAAATGCTGAAGTTGATACTTTTTCTGTAATCAACACATACTACCAGATATCCAGGCCCAAACGAGCTGTTTAGGTCTGGAGTTTAATTAGACAGCGAAGTTTGAAATAAGCAAAAATGGACGAAAACGTACAGTTTTATTTTTATCATATCATCAAAAAAATATGCATTTATATTCAACTGAAAGACTGTTATAAAATGTCTTGTTCAATAAAATAAATATTTGAAAGTTTTAGATGGAAAAAAAAAAGTTCATCTTATTTACTTTTCACTAAGTAATATTGTAATAGATTCAAATATTTTTGAAATGTTCCAGGTGTCTTTACTTTTGAAGAAATTAAATAGAATTGATAATGAAATTTCGGTTAAGCATTGACAGAAAATAGTGTATGCATTTTATATTTTGAATTTTTTTTTGGTAGTTAAAAGTCAATTTTAGTTCAGAAAAATATCAAATTCCTATGAAAATTCAATACATAAAAATATTTCTAAAGAATTCACATTTAATTGGAATTATAAAACCATACCCAGTTTTGTTCCAATTGGTAATAAGAAAAAAAAATAAGAAAAAGATAATTAAAAATTAAATCGCTTGGTGTATTTTGAAATTTTTAAAAATTATATATCTTTTAGATTTTGAAAAAATATATATAATTCATTTCAAAATATTTCTATAAGAAATTTGACTTATTTATATTTTAATACATATGCATAAAACATTTCATAACCCTAACTGAAAAAAAAAGCTAACTGACGCAAAAATGCCCAACAACATTCACCATCCTCTTAACAACAACAGAGATTAAGCCAATTATAGTAGGAAACATATTACGTATTGATAGTGTCCTTAAGAAATAAAAAAAAAAATTATTTGCACTACACTTTAGATGCAAATATATATATATCAAAATAAGAAGTAAAAACAAATTATTTGCATTACACTTTAGATGCATATATATATCGAAATTAGAAGAAAAAAATTAATTTCCAGTAGCTTTTAGATGCAAATATATATTAAAATTAGAAGTAAAAAAGTTATTTGCATTACACTTTAGATGCAAATATATATTAAAATTAGAAATAAAAAAAATTATTTGCACTACACACTTTAGACGCATATATATATATATATATATTAGAAGAAAACAAATTAATTTTCAGTATAGTTTAGATGCAAATATATATCAAAATTAGAAATAAAAAAAATAATTTTTAGTGCACTTTAGACGCAAATATATATTAAAATTAAAAGTTTTCTTGCAATGGTATTTATTCCATCCATAATATGCACGAACTCACAAATCAAAATGAATTGCTAATATCGTACTGAAACAAATAGTAATCCATTCATAGAACCAGCGGGAGTGGTATCCTCGAAACTTTCTCGCATGCTCTCTGATAACATATCGTGCCGCCTTACATGGCATTGGCGTACAATAGTTATGGAATGTTAACTTTTGGCGTGAATTCATAATTTTTACTGAATCTATCGTGTCATCCTTGGAGAGGTTTTTGGAGATTCATCCTTGGCAAGCAGTTATTAGTATCCAAAAATAGAATTTGTGTTTTAGACACGTTTTTCCTAACAAATTGAAACAAAAATTTGTCATAAAACTGCACAATATTCCCATTTACAAACAATATAACAAATATTCCTTGACAAATTGTTATATTGAAGTCTTTGCATTTTTAAGTTATCGCGCTTCTGAATGTAAAGACCGACAGCAGTCAACCCATAGTTGGATATGGTCCAATATTTGACAGATGTCTATATTATATATGTTAAATATGTGTAATGAATTATGTCTATCTAGTTCTCTGCACTTTGCAATTATCGTGTTACCTTATATTAGAACAGCCGTACAAGCGAACTTCCTTAGAACAGATTTTACTCAAAATTTGACTGATATCTTCAAATTTTGTGTAATGACCATATACCAAATTTCAACAGTCTAGATGAAAACATTTTTGAGTTATCTTTGTCACATAGAGACAGATAGACAGCTTGACGATTGCTATACTTTCTCTACACTATGTATGTGAGAAAATAAAAAAATGCAATACCAAATACAAAATTTTAAGAAATGCTGAACGGAAACATTAACTATTATATTCAATTTAATTCATAAAGGAAGAATATAAGTAATCAGTGCACATATTCCTTAGATTTGTTTTCATAATAATATAGCAATAAATGTAAACATATAAGAAATGTTTCAGCTAATAGACGATATACATATTTTTGGGATTTGCATCCGATAATGAGGTAGACCAAAATGTCGCATATATTTTTAACTCCATCCGGAGTTACAGACAACTTGGGACGATTTTATATACTGACAGGAAAGACGTCATTTTGCACTACAAATTTTATCACCAGACTTTTTGATCACACATCAGTCTCTGCGATTTAGTAAGAATTGAAGCTTAGAAATTTCTGATCATGGTTATTTTCCCGTAAAAATTAACATGAAGTCTCTCCTGTTTTAAAATACAGTAAAACACCATTTAACATCTTTCAAATGATCAATGCAATGAAGCAAAAGTCTCATAATCGAATTTTTCTGGTTTAATTTTCATTCATTTAATACTAATACTGAAATTAATTTAAAAGTAACAATTCTAATTTTTTTCTTAAAATAGTACTTTTCAATCATTTCATATTATTGAAACTAATTATTTCATTTTAACATTAAAAAATTATCATAAAATTTAGAAGAACATCTTCTCTACATGTCTTGATTTCTAAATTATCTTTTCTTATTTCATACAATTTTTAATCCAATCGAATTGTACTTTTTGCTGGAAAAATGCAAAAAAAGTAATTTATTAGCTCAAGTCTTTGTCTAAAACTAGCCTCTACAATTTTACCTGGAGCTGTTACCAGATTAATGTAATTTGGGTGGAGGTAAACACTTTTTTGCATTTAAATGCAAATCAACTAACCTTACATTTAGTTTAGTGAGAATAATGCCCCGTTTTTAAAGCAACAATAAGGCTATTTTTTGACGGGCCTCGAAAATTTGAACCGCGCTCAAATGACGAGGACAACACCTGAGCTCCCCCCCCCCTCTCCTCACCAGAGCCGATTAGGGATATTTAGGGACGGACCACGTAATTCCGAATCACGGTTAGGCGACGAGGACGACAATTGAGCTGGCATCTCTTCTCCAAACTTTTACATCACCAGGAGATTGTTTGGCGCCAACGGATTTAGGATGCCTTAGACCCTGTTACAGGACGGTTCTTCGCTGAAATCGGGTCTCGAACCTGAAACACGCCGTTTTCGAAACAGAGACCTTACCACCAGGCCCCCACGGTTCTAAAAAGAAGCACTGATAAGATAGAAATAAAGAAATTGATGTCACTATTAATTCAATTTTATCTAATTTAAAATTGGTGCAAAAGTAATTTTTGTGCAGTGATTTGTTCAAAACTTATAGAGATAAAATATTTAATATTTTTCACTTTTTTAAGACAAGTGTAGATATTTTTGATAGCACACTTAGTTTTTCTAGGTGCTAAGGGAAATGACTTCCTGATTTCGTTTTGTAAAATTCCAAACTTCATTGTTATTAACAAAGCTTTTATATATACGAATTCAGTGAGTTTCTGTTATTACGATTTTGAAATCAAATTTACGGTGCCGTTTTGATTGAAGCAGAATGGCTGGAATGAATTCAATTAGTTCTGGAGGCACAGAAACTGTCACATTGGAGAAATTCGTTGGGCGAGAAGCAGAGTAATCTCGGAGGTTATTCGTCCTGGCTGGCAATTCGAAACCTGAGACCTTACCACCAGGCCATCGCGGCCCAACTAAACTTAGATGAAACGTGCATATTAAAAAGTGTAAATATTAAAAACAATTACAATAAGGTATAAAATGAATTGACAATTAAATAATATCATGAATATATTTAAAATAAATTAATATTGAAACAAAATTTTTGGGAATATTAGAAATGTATAAGAAAAAAAAATTTCATATCAATAACTTCATTATTTTTGGAAATATTCTACTTTATAGATAAAATAAAGGTGATGACAAAAATGCCGATAAATACTTTTTTATCAGTCAGAATCGGATGAAAAAAATAAAATTCCATTTTTAAAATGTAACTCTACAATCTCAAATAGTGTCATAATAGATGATTTAAAAAAAGAATAATGAAAATTAACGAAAGTTGAAGTTAATATTTTGTCTTATGCATTTCCTGAGGACCGTGATGGTTGCGAATCCGAGTTTTCAATATTATTCGAGAATCAATCGCCATAAAATAAGCCTTTCTTTTGTTTTTCAAAAATGGTTTTAAAAAAAAAGTCGTGAAAAAATTTGATGTAAATCGAAATTTTCGCATACCGAATTTCATTTCTGGCATTCCGTTATTCTTTTCCTAGACTGGCAGATAAAAATTATGCCATTTGATTTGTAAAAGTCTGAAATGTGGAATTAAAAAAAATAGAATACCTTTTTATAAAAAAATATTGTTATAAGTTTACAACATTTGATCAGAATTTCAAAAGCCCATAATTTTAAGAAAGCATTTGTTAGTCCAGCATTGTACTCTTATAATTATAAATAAATACAGCTTTTTCCGAAATAGAAAAGAAATCGAATATTTTTTTACGATTCTATGAAATTAAAAACAATTCGTTCTTTCTTAATATCTACATAAATTACAATAACAATAAATTTCTTTAATATTTTTATTTTAGGTAATATTAAGGACATATAAAAAATGCGTTATAAAATATTATAATAAAAAAACAGCGTAATTATTTAAAAGTTACGTTGACAATAATTTTTCTTATGCTATTTTTATTAATTCTCAGACAAAACTAATATGCTCTTGAGTGCCCCTCAATTATCCTTCTTTTATTAAAAAAAAATCTTGAAAGGAACAAAATTTATTCAAATTTTCTGTTAATTCATTCCAGATTTGCAAAAAAGAAAACCCAGCTTTTCATATTCTTCTGAGGGAACGAATGAATATTTTGTTTGCACTTCAATCGATACTTTTTTCATTTATCTTTGTCTAATTGCTACAGTAACAGTTAAATTAATTTTTCTTTATCTCTTAATTTATTCTCCAACTCATGCGGCCACCATGAAAATTATTCAAAAACGAAATCAAAAAGAATCAACAAAAATGTCATGAGAAGACTTTTGCAATACTTTTTAATTAAAATTGTACCAAATGTAAATTGCTCAGATCTTTTCGCTTTCGAACATCTGCCAAAAGAGGATTTTATTCTTTCTTTAGCTGACGTTGAAAATTACGGTAAAAATATTGCAATGAAACCCCGCGTCTCGTTCGCATTGCTGAACAAAGAAATTTAACAAATCGTTCTGCTACTGCCTTGCAAATCTATCGTTAATCTTAATATATTAAGCAACAATTTCGTGGCTGAATTCCCACATAAGGTTATAAATCATACGACAGGCATCATTTGCTCGATTTAAAACTCATTAAGAAAATGATGTAAAAGTGAAGGATTATTTTTCGACCATTATCCATCTAATAGAGAATTGCTTTTTCTAATGCTATAAAAATGGTCATCAGCATCTATTTCGAACAAGATTAAAATAGTTCTAATAGTTTTCATTTATTGCGTCACAACTATCATATTATATTGTTTTTGAATTGAAAGTTTTATTGTGGATTGATAGGAATAGGAAAGTAATTTAAGATAGATTACTTATAGTAATATAGTAAGCCTATTTATTGCGTTGCACAGATTCTCATGACAACTTTTAGCAGATATTTTTTCAAATATATATATAGATAGATACAGGGCGGTTATGATTAAAGTGACCTTATTCAAATCCCTCTAGAACCCTTTCTGGTCGGAATTTGATGGTGATACACTACATTGGTATACCAATGTAATTACATTGGTTACCAGGGGTAAAAGATTCCTGCAGTAAAGATAAACTATAAAAACATGATAGATTCAGTAAAAATTCAAATATTGTCCACCAGAGGGAATTGTGGGGCCTAAAAAAAAGGGGGAAAAATCTGCCAGAACCATCAAAATTAATTCAGTTACAGAATGGGCTCAACGGCCATTACATCATTTTTTGTTGTGTGACTATTTTAAGCCAACTTTTGCGCAGTAGCTTCTAAGGGTAAAGACCCCTGAGCACCCGAGGGCAGAAGTCTGACTTCTAGCTCAAATGAAGATAGCACACATGCACTCGCTTGCACAACCCCTTTTTACAGGGGGGCTCGTTCTCGCACCTCACAGAGAGAACACAAGGAAGAGAACAACCACGCCCGAACCAGGACTCGAACCTGGAAAGCCTAGATCACGAGGAAAACGCGCTACCCATAGGCCAGGACGCCGGCATTACAACAATCACTTGTTGACAGCGCATAATAACATATTCAATGGTAGAGCTAAGAAAATTCAAGGGATTTCAGTAATATGGTATGCAATGCTGGCTTTCAATTCAGGTGAAGTCTCAATTCCTCCTCCATAAACGAATCCCCAGAATTTAAATCGAGTGAACGAGGTAAACAGGTATCCGAAAAAGCTCTGGATATTACACGATTTTCGCCAAAGTTAGCATGAAGCAGTTCTTTGACTCGGCACCCAATGTGAGGAGTTGCCCCATCTTGTATGAAGACAGTGGTATACAAAAATTGATGTTCCTGTAAAGCAAAACTGACCTCCTGTCGAAGGAGTTGACTGTACGGTTACTCGTGACATGAGAGCATGTTCTAGGATCTTGAGGAGTGAGAGTTTCAAACAAAAACGATACCAGGATAAAATCAGCAGTAAATACACACCATGCAGTCACATAATCAGAATGCAGTAGTTGTTGGTGCAGGACATTAAGAGGTGGAGCACCCCATATGCGACAATTTTGATTATCCATAGCTCCTTCCAAAGAAAAGGGTGCCACGTCTGACAATAGAATTTGCCCAGGCCACGCATCATCAACTTCCATTCTTGCCAAAAAGCGGCAAGCAAATTTGCGCTGCTCTCAAAGAGCGTGTTTGGTGGTCTTGAGGTAGCATTTAAATTTGCTGATAAATTTTTTAATAAATTCTTTTGTATTTAAATTTTTTCGATAGCTGCAGTTACTCAGAACAAAAAAAAGTGATTTTCAACCCTTAATTTTGACTAATTTTGAAGTGCAACATGTCTGACAATAGAATTTGCCCAGACCACGCATCATCAACTTCCATTCTTGCCAAAAAGCGGCAAGCAAATTTGCGCTGCTCGCAAAGAGCGTGTTTGGTGGTCTTGAGGTTTCATTTAAATTTGTTGATAAATATTTTAATAACTTCTTTTGTATTTAAATTTTTTTCGATAGCTGCAGTTACTCAGATAAAAAATAATTGATTTTTCATCCCCTCATTTTGACTTCTTCTAACATCAACAATTTATGTTGCCAGTATAAAAAATTAAAATTCTGCTTTATATATATATATATATATAGTTTGAAATCGCTTTAATGTACGTAAAATGAAGATTAAAAGTTTGAACAAAAATAATAAAGCGAAAATGAAGAAGCCGAAAGATTTAATGGCAACATTAGGTAGAAAGAATCAGTTTTAAAATTTCCAGAAGTTGGGAGTTTTTTTTAAAAATATATATTTTTTGTTTAAAAAATTACGACTTTCACCCATGTAATAAAGCATTTGATTCTCTTCTATATCCATTTATCCGTTTGAAAAAACAAAAAATATTCTTAAATTGTATTTTTTCTTAACAATATGCATAAAAGCGAAAAATCCCTCATGCACTCATTGATTACAAGATTTCGTTAGGGATTCATTTAAAATTTTCAACTGCATACTTCAGGTTCAGTATACTTCTTCTTTAAATGTGATTACATGTTATCGAAAATATATAATTTATACTTTGCTATTTAAAGAAAATATTTATCATGAAATTCATTATTACAGTGATATAATAGTCAAATTCATATAATAAATATTGCCAGAAAACGTCTTGCATGGCAACGGGGTACAATAGTATCTTTTGGCATGAATTTAGTATTTTTCTGTAAAAATACTAAATTGAAATCGCCAAAGATGAATACTAATTGAAATCTTTGGCAAGTATTTTGGTGATTTATCCTTGAAATGTGGTTAACAATATCAGAAAATCGAATTTGTACTTTAGACACGTTTTTCTCAATAGACTGAAACAAATATTCCGCACAAAGCTGCACTTGAATTTACAAAATCTCATAAGTAATTTGATATATTTAAGACTTCGTTTTTAAATGATCGCTTAAAATATTCCTGTACAAACTAACGGACAGTCATCCTGTTGTTGGTTTTGTCTCAAGGTTTGGTTTAGTTATATTAACGTCCAGTTTGAAGCCACACTAGGGTTATTTTGGGACGGACCTCGTCATTATGAACCGCGGTCAGATGACGAGGACGACACCTGAGCTGGTACCCCCCTCTCCACACCACACCAGTGGGAGGACGTTTGATCATGACGGATTTACCGTGCAACAGACACCCTTACACGACGGTTCTTCGGTGGAATCGGGTCACGAACCTGAAACCCTCTGGTTCTGAAGCCGAGACCTTACCACCAGGCCACAGCGGCCCTTGGTTTTGTCTCAAACTTCGACAGATGTCTATAGTATAGATACAAATATACATATCGAATTTTATCGATTTAACAGCCAGGCAGACGAACTTTCTCTGAAATTTTACACAAAATTTGAAAAAAAAAATCTACAAATTTCGTGTAAATACCGTATACCAAATATCAAACATCCAGCTCAAAATGTTTATCGCTGTCAAAGACAGACGAACGCTCATTTTCCAAAAATATGTTTCTCGAACTCAAGAAGGTCTAAAAAATGAAGATTCATCAAAATTTCGAGTTTGAATTTTTTAACGATTGTTATTCTTTCTTTACAAGAAAGTAAAAAAATAAAATAAAAAAAACACACTAATGTTTATTTAAAAAAACAACAACTTTTTTATACTCCAATTAATAAGTAGTTTTTCTTTCTTCACTTTACTAATACTGGCCATGGGTGGCAAACTCGTAGGCTCAGATCATTTGTTAATGTCAGTGAAGTATGTGACTTACATTTCTTTACAACATTCAAACTATTTGTTTAAAATTATGAGAGAGAATATTTAAAAAGAAAAGTTCGCGAAAATTTCCACGAAAATAAAATAAAATCATGTGAAAGACCATTTTTTATGTTAAAATTAAGTGAAAAAAAATTTTAGGATGACTGAGAGATAAGGGATTTCCTTATTCAACAATTTGCGAACATTAAAATTTATCGTTTCTCTAAATGGAAAAATAGCACTAAAGAAAATGTACTTGAAAATGTAATCTTCAGTTTATTCCAATACTCCCAAACATACGTACTTTTACATTTTGGTAAATATTTGTTGTCATTGTTAAAACAAAATCAAACTCAGAATGCAAATTGCGCTATGATATATAGCAAGCTCTAATGAGTCGAAACACAATAATGTTTACTACGAGAAGAATCTCTCTTAATCTATACTTATAATAAAGCTCAATGTGTGTGTGTGTGTGTGTGTGTGTGTGTGTTGGGGCTCTACAGGCCAGACCGTTTGACATACAGCTACCAAATTTGGTACATGTATACCTTGGAGGTTGGGAATGTGCACCTGGGGTTTCTTTTTTCGAATTTTTAATTAGAATTTTAATTATTAATTAAAAACTAACTTTCCCGCCAAAAAAATCTTCCATTTTCCCCACACGCCAACTTTTCCGCCAAAAAAATCTTCCATTTTCCCCACACGCCAACTTTTCCGCCAAAAAAATCTTCCATTATCTCCAGCGCCAAACGAGAAAGGCTTCAGTTTTTTTTTTTTTTTCTCCCAACAGTAATGAGGCTAGGGTTAAAATTTTTCGGCGGATTATTTCAATCGGTTCTGTTTATTTTCTTAATGTTTGATGAATCTAAAATTAAACATTGTTAATGAATCAATCTTTCAGATTCATTCTGAAGTACTTTTGAATTAAAATAAAACAGAATAAAGGAAATTAAAAATTTCTAATCTGCATAGCGTTACCCCAACTGGCGTAGAAAAAATCACGTATTTGCGTTACTTAACCGGCGAAGAAAATTCACGCATGCGCATTCTGTTCTGATTGTTGCCATGACAACGTTATCAATGGATGATTTAAATTATTTTTGGGTTAGTTGCATGCTTTTGTAAGTAAATTGTATTTATGTTAGTTATATATTTTTTGTATATGCTTATAGATTTAATTACATCGTTTTTTAAGTAGTTTTTTTAAAACCTGTTTTCAACCGTTTATTTTAAACGATTCGTTTTATTTTCTTAGTGTTTGATGCATTTAAATTTAAACATTGTTAATGAATCGATCTGCTCATAATGAATTTAAGAAAATTTTGTTGACCAACTCTTGAGATATTACATAAATTTAAAAAGATATTCTTTAGTGCCCATAAAGTTTAAACGCTGAGTGACTCTATTTTCAGTAATCAGATTATAAAAAAATGCTTTGTTTCAGTAAAAAATATTATTATATTAATTGAAGATAAATTCTTTCCACTTTAATTTAAAGCATAAATTCTACGGGTGCTAACAGAAAATGAGAGAGATACATATTACGTTATGACTGAAGGCCTTTATAATATTATGAATGAATTATATGATAATCAAAATTTGAATTTTTAAAATATTTTGATGAAGAAGCTATTAAAGTAGAAATTGCGTAAAATATTTAATTATTAAAATTTTAACGAACATTAAGATTGGCGAACCGGCTGGTCGCCAAAGGCGGCTAGTATATAATAATATTCAATAAATCTATACTTATATAAAGCTCAATGAGTGTGTGTGTGTGTGTGTGTGTTGGCGCTCTACAGGCCAGACCGTTCGACCTACAGCTACCAAATTTGGTACATGCATACCTTAGAGGTCGGGAATGTGTACCTGGGGTCCCTTTCTTGAATTTTTAATTAGAATTTTAATTATTAATTAAAAACTAACGTTCCCGCCAAAAAATATCTTCATTTCCCCATCGCCAAATGAGTAAGGCTTCAGTTTTTTTCCCAGGCGAAAGAGGATAGGCTTAAGAAATTTTGGCAGATTATTTCAAAGGATTCTGCTTATTTTCTTAAGGTTTGATGCATTTAAAGGTAAACATTGTTAAATAATCGATCGTTCAGATTCATTCTGAAGTACTTTTGAATTAAAATTAAACAGAATAAAGGAAATTAAAAATTTCTTATCTGCATAGCGTTACCCCAAGTGGAGTAGAAAATTCAGGCATGGGCATTATATTCTGATTGTTGACAACGGATACGGACTTGGTTTTAAAGGCTTAATATATTTTCGACCGATTATTTCAAACGATTCTGTTTATTTTTTTAGTGTTTGATTAAACATTGTTAATTAATCGATCTGTTCATGATGAATCTGAGAAAATTTTGTTGAAAACTTCTTGAGATATTATATAAATGAAGAAAAATATTCTTTAGTGCCCTTAAGGTTTAAATACTCAGCGACTCTGTTTTCAGTACTCATATTTTAAAAAAAAATGCTTCGTTTCAGTTTTAAAAATTATTATATTTATTGCAGTTTAATAATTTCCACTTTAATTTAAAGCATAAATTCTGCAGGAGCTAATAGAAAATTACAGAGATACATATTACGTTATGGCTGAAGGCCTTTATAATATTATGAGTGAATTAAATGACGATTAAAATGTGAAGTTCTAAAATATTTTAATGAAGAAGCAATTAAAATTTGAGTTCTATAAAGTATTTAATTATTAAAATTTTAACATGCATTAAGATTGGCGAACCGGCTGGTCGCCAAAGGCGGCTAGTATTTAATAAATTAAAATTTCAAAAATAAGAAAAAAATACATATATAAATAAGAAAAAAGAAATAAACCAAGATGAAAAAAAAAGGTTATTCTAAAAGTATTATAAATATTTTTAATGTCTATAATTTGTTTTAAGAACAGAATTTCGAGTCCAATCTAATATATTAATTTACTTTACCTATTCTCTTTCAGACTGAGGAAAAAAAAAAATTTTTAATAAAAAGTCTCATTACAAACAGATTCTTTTTATTAAGACAAGAAAAAAAATTATGTTAAGTCATTGTTTTACTATTTTTGTAACATGTAGAATAAAAAAAATCGTTTTGATATTTATAATATGATAAAAATGATCGGAAAAAGTTTCTTCTAAGTAAAAAAAAATAAATAATCAAAGTTTAACACTTTTTTTAAGAACAAAAAATTTTTATATTTTTTTTAAATTTCAACAACTCATATTCTTCGTTTAAAAACATTTTCTTACATATTTCTAGATTAGATGTATTCTTTTTTAATAGTCCGAAGCAAAAAACTTTTTTTGTTCCACGGGAAAAAAACTTCATTCAAATATTTTTATTTTTAAAGCTCATGACAATTAGGACGATTTGTCATTTTTTTAGTATCTTTGACGCTCTATAAAAAGAAAAAAAAAATGACTCCAGTATTTATGTATTCAGTCAATTTAAACAAACAAAGATGATATAGAGAGTTCTGCTCATCTAAGCGTATAAAAAAAGCGTATAATTCTGTATAAAAAAATTTATTACAGAAAAAATATATTGAAAAATTGCTTGAACATTATTTTTCTTACGAGCCATTTTTTAAAATTTATGTTGATTCTCCATATTATTTTTCTAAATTTTATTTCTTTAGAGTTATTATTTCTTTCTTGAATTAAAAAATATTCGAAACATTTTCTTATTCTTTTTGATTCTTCATAAAAAATATAACAATAATAATAAAAATAATTCCATTTCGGCATGTATAATTTATTCGCTCATTTTTTGGCAAGATAGTGACACCTCTTTGTTTGTAGATGCAAATTTTATTTCTTTTTCAACCATTTCTCTTCTGATAGTTACAGTCACAGTTTAATTAATGATTTGAATTATAATTTTTTAAATTATTGAGCACGAATGCTTGTCATTATAATTTTGCCTCCTAAAAAATTTGAAATAAAACAATGCCTAAAAATAATTGAAGGGAGACCTTTCTGAAGCATTCTTATAAAAGACTTTTCCGAATGTATATTGTTCAATTCTTTTTTCGCTCTGGGAACAATGCCAGAAATGAGTTCTGTATACCCTTCAATAGACTTGATGAAAAAAATTGCTTCAGTGAACCCGTGCATCTCACTTGCATTGGTGAACAAAAAGAATTTAACAATTCGTGCTGATATTGATTTACAGAAACAATCATTAATCTTAACATAATAAGGCAACAATTTCGTCGTTGAATTCCCATGCGAGGTTATGCATTATTCTCTCAATTTAAAACACATTAAGAAAAGACATAAATCTGAACGATTATTTTTTGTTATTATATTCCTATTTTAGAGTAGATCTTGGTAACACAATAAAATTGATCATCTGTAACTATTTCAAACAACACAAATAAACTAAATTTGTGGTATAAACAGTATGAATAAGTATCTACTTAATCATAACTATAGATTTATTTCTTTGCAAACAAGCTATATTTTTAAAGAGTGTGGTGTTGAATTTACTCGGGATATATCCGATGGAACCAAAAAAATATAAAGAACAAACCAAGGGGTAATGGTCTTCTGAAAATTGTCTGGCATACTCTCTAATAAAGCTGTTATTACAGATTACCCCTTGTATAGTTTCGGCGTACAATAGTCAAACTAGTTGTAAAATATTAACCTTTGAAGTTAAATTAGCAGTTTTACTGAATCTATCACGCGCTCTTTGATGAAGTTTTTGATGATTAATTCCAGTCATAAGGTTAATAGTATCCAATAATAGAATTTATATTTCAGATGATTTTTTTCTCAAATATTTGAAACAAAAATATGAAAATAAACTATAATAGATCACAAAAAATATATATCAAATTTGATATTTTTAAGTCACTGTTTTTTTCATTACCATATTTTGCCATATTTGCCATATTCGTTCCATATTTTGTTTCTAAAATATGGATTGATAGACAGGATTTTAGGGTTGGCTCACAATTCGTTAATGTCTACTGTATACTTGTTGGATCTGTGCACCGAATTTCATCCATTTAGTTGTTTTTGGTCTGTAATTATCGTTTTACATTCGAAAAATCGTACAGACAGTTCCTATGAACGGATTTTTCTCCAAATTTGATTAAAAAAATGTCTAAAAATTTGATGTAAAGAAAATATACAAAATTTCATCCATCTTGCACAAAATGTAATTTTGGTGATTCCTGATGATGATCTCAAATGATCAATCTATGGCATGTAGTTCTTAGTATCTGAAAATCGAATGCATATTTTAGACGGGTTTTTCCTAAGCTATTGAAATAAAAATTTGACACACAGCTACACTTCTAGTTACAGGCTCACATACCAAATTTGATATTGTTGCGAAATTTCCGGGGTTCGTTTGGATAGTGGGAATTATATGGTGTGAAGAACGCTCAATCACCAGGCGGCAGTAGAAAATAAAACAATGGCGTTTATTTACACGAAGACACATAGGACAGCACAAAGACGACAACTATATACAGCACAGAAGACGATTATCTTCAGCCGAGACGTGCAGCATACAACAGACTCTACTACAGCCAGTAGCACACAGCTTAGTTCAGCACTAGCTTCACTCCGTCGCTGCTCCGCTTATCTCTGGAAGGTCGGTTCCGACTACTCTCCGACTCCATTGGTCCACCACTCAATTCACCGTCGATTCACGACTACTCTTCGATTCCACTGGTCCACGACTACTCAATTCACCACTGGTTCACGACGACTCTTCAACTCCACTGGTCCACTACTCAATTCACCACTGCCCGGCAACTACGGGTGCTTCCTTTTATAGGTCTCGGGAGGCGGGGCTATAAGCCTCTCAACCAATCAGGAACGTTCGAGGCATAACTCGGTTCCAACTGGACGGATCGGGAAAATTCTCAATGTTTCGGGTATAATCTATTTTGGCGCCAAATTCGTCGCCAATTCGCCAAATGGTCGACAAGTTTGTCGCCAAACTCTGGGACCTCCCATGGAACCAACTATGCTGGAACGCCGCGTCACAGATTCGTAACAATATATTTAAGTCTTGGCGTTTTTCAGCTATTACGTTTGCATGTTTCTAAAGTTCAGATGGATAGTCAGTCATAGGTTTGTTGGCTTCGGTTCAAAATTTGTTAAGTATTTACACTACAGATGTTACATCCGTGTACCGAATTTTATCTATCTAGTTATATTTGGCTGATAATTATCGTATTCACTTACATTCTAAAAGCCTGAGGGACAGACTTCTTCAGAAGGAATTTTCCACAAATTTAATAAAAATCTACAATTTGAAGTAAACACCGTATACAGAATTTTATCCATTTACCTCAAAGAGGCCGCGGTGGCCTGGTGGTAAGGTCTCGGCTTGTGAGCCGTAGGGTTTCAGGTTCGAGACCCGATTCCACCAAAGAATCGTCGTACAAGGGGGGTCTGTTGCACTCTAAATCCGTCATGCCAAACGTCCTCCCGCTGGTGTGATATGGAGAGGGGGATGCCAACTCAGGTGTCGTCCTCGTCATCTGACTGTGGTTCAAAATGACGAGGTCTGTCTCAAAATAGCCTTAGTGTTGCTTCACAATGAGACGTTAATATAACTAAACTAAACTAAAACCATTTAATTCAAAATGTATCGAGTTTCCTTGTTACAGACAGACAAACATAATGCTAAAAATATATTTTTCTAACTCATGGGAGTCTGAAATGTGGAGATTCCTTTAAATCTCGAGTTCGAATTTTTTTAATTAATTCTATTGAATTTAATTTAAATTCAACATCCATTTTTGAAAATGAACAAAAACTGTTAATGCAGATGGAGTTTTACAATGCGGAATCTTCCTGTTAATGATTTTATGCATATTTTGTCCCCATTTTTGATGTGTTAATTAATTTAACAGTATAGTTTGCGACATTTTAATTTATTTCTTAACTCAAAACGTGGTTAAGTTGTTATTAATCAAATTACATCAGATTACAAAAGTTTTCTTTTTAGGCAATGTAGCGATCCGCCTAGCCGTCCAATCAAATGAAGAATGAATTTCTAACTTTAATGTAAGATATTGATGAAATTGTATTCTGAGTAATTCTATGATTTCTAATTAAAGTAACTGAATAAAGTTGTTATAAATTACCTAAAATTAAGTGGTAATTATATTTACCAGTGAACATTCGATGATATTTTAACCCATCAAAAATAAGTTTGCTTATCTCTTTCAGTTTTCCCTGAATCATCTCTAGCAAGTATACTTACCACCCCTTATTTCATAAATTAAACCGCAAATCAACGAATTTTTGATATTTTAGTATGCGTGCATCATCACTTTATCATGATTTAACCCCTTAAGAAATTTTATTTTTCGATGAGCCAGAGTTATGCATTATAAAGGGTGGTACAAACCATATCAACAAAATCTTCCCTCTCCTCATCTCACCCGCCCGTCAATCACTGTCAAAACCAATGCCACAGATATAAAGACATCAATACCTCTCCCGAAAACTCAAGTCTAGAATAATATTTATATGAGTATCAGATACTAGGCGCTTTTGTGAGAAACGATTTCCACTGGGGTATTTCCGAATCAGTCCGAAGGTGAAAGAATTGATTACCGGTTGTATCAGGTATAATCGAGTATCAGTATCATTCTGTAACTGCCATAGTGAAATCGTTATCGATCCAATTTTGTATCACTGAAATATATCTTCAAAATCTTTACATAATTAAACTGAATCAATCATTTTTCCCCCAAGATTTCTTGGTTTGAAATTTTACTGGACCTGCTTCAAACCATTTTATTTAGTAGATGTGTTTCCGGTGATTAACGATGCACACAATTTCTAAATTTTTAAAAATATTTATACTTTGTATATTGCAAACAAAACTATGCATATCTTTCCAAAAAAATAAGTAAGCATTAGAATCAATTTACCATTTGATTGAATTGACTGAATGCTTTGCTTTCAAATTTTCATTTAGAAATCTTAAATACGTTACTTGAGTGCTCCAAGCATATTTTTTATGGCAACATGATTTTCGAATACACCAACTGCCAAGAAGAAATAGAAATCAAAAATTGGCGAGAGCAAAAATCTAATTCTTCCACTCTTACATGTACCAAATATACACCTTTTTTCATTCTCGATGGTAAATCAATAAGTAAATACTGTTATCACCCCTCGTAAAACAGCGAATAAACTGCATAATGCCTGTCATCTTTTCCACTCTCAAAAGTAACATTGATCGACTTTTCCTTCGCAGTTATGGATAAATTTTTTTAATGTTCAACCCAAAAAAAAAGGTTAAAACTTGACTACTTTTAAACAAAAAGCCAAACCTGTTGGGACTTCTCGAGTTTCCCTTCTTTCGATTTTACTGTCAAATCCAGGCGATCGGTAAAGAAAAATGTTGCAAAAGTTTTTTCATAAATAACAGGACTGAAGTGAGTGTTTCTGTCCTATTGATCCGGGTG
This sequence comes from Argiope bruennichi, assembly GCF_947563725.1. NCBI lineage: Eukaryota > Metazoa > Arthropoda > Arachnida > Araneae > Araneidae > Argiope > Argiope bruennichi. The sequence goes on along the minus strand of NC_079157.1, from coordinate 11,747,075 downwards.
TCATTGTTATTGTTGGCGATTCTTTATCGTCGTTTAGACATGGAACAGAAACCTACCTAGGGATACACAAAAAAGAAAGTTTTGAAGTAACGGAATATTCACCTGAAGTTTTTCCGCAAGAGCAAACACATTTTTGCACCTCGTAAAAATGCACCGCCTGATAAGCAAGAAACATCATCCTTTCTTTTAAAAAAAATGTTTTTAAAGGACATAATATTGATTAATACAATTATTTTTATTTCATTATTATTGTTATTGTTAAAAGGAGTTCAAAAATAGTGAGGTTTTTAGTCTTTATTTATTGATCAAAAGCTGTTTTGTTCCATAGATGTAACACTATCGCCCAAAAATTAATCTATAAACACATTTTTTGTGATTAATCAAAAGTATTCTTCAAGAAAGCTTTGCGTCACATATAGCGAGTTCACAAATTGTACAGACTAAGTCTATGGCTAAGGATACAGACGTGCTCTGATTGGTTTAAGCCTTGGCATCTTTTTGGCAAAACATTGCCAAAAAGATGCCAAGATGCTGTATATGTTTTGCCAAAAAGATGACATACCGAAATATATTTTTATAAAAATAAACAAAATTTGTGAATTTATACCCCCCCCCCCTATTTTTTACGGTTTACATGTAATATTAATCTGGAACACATATACAGCAGAAAAGATCAAATCCTGAAAGCTAAATTCAGGAAATATAAAAATTACAATTTATTAAAAATATTTTTTGTGTGTGTTTCTTCTTAATATTATTTTGATATAACTAAAAAAATTAGCTACGAAATCACATATTCCGTTGAAGCTTACATATTTATACGTTTTGAACATTAAGTAATCATCTCCCCATATGTAGTGGATGGGAAAGTAACAAATGTTCAGCAACAAGTTTCAATGACTGCATAAATTATCTAATAAAGGCACGAAAATCATAGAAAAATAAGACTTATTTAATTGCTGCATCCTATGTTGAGTCATTGCTTTCATTTAGTTTTTATACTTCTGTGCATAAACAACATTAGTTACTTGTATTACTAGTATTATTAGTAATATTTATTATTATTAATTAGTATTAGTAGTATTACTCGTAATATTTAGAGAAAACAATTATATTAATAAAAATTAGATCGTGTGGATATCCACTCGTATCTTCCATAAAACTAACGAAAGGTACAAGGTTTGAGCCAAATAAGCGAAAACTACACTATTATGAGTGCAAAACATTGCCAAAAAGATGCCAAGGCTTAAACCGATCAGAGCACGTCGGTATCCTTTGCCATAGACAGTCTGTACAATTTGCGAACTCGCTATAATTTATAATATCTGGGAGCACAAGCTACGCTCGGCGTTTTTATTTTTATTATCATGTGAGAACATGATGTTGTTTTGAAGCTCGAAATCGCGTAGGCAATGAATAAAGCATAAATGGCAATTTTCATCATCAACTTTTAATCGCATCTATTTTTTTACCTGCTTTTACCAGTATTGCTTTATTATTACGTCAGCTTCTTTGAAAGCGGATGCGTTTTTAAAAGGTCGACATAGAACTATGACATCATAGCTGTTATTTTCATGGAATGTAATTTTTTTCGGAGGAAATTAAATAATTTAATTTTTATAATATGTTCAAAAAAATTTCACTCCCGTTTAATAACAGTTTCGATAAAAGTATTTTCTTTTTCCCCCAATGGGGAAATATCACTTCGTTCATCGCGTAGCAATGAATAAAGCATAAATGGCTATTATCATTATCAATTTTGTCTTGGCTTTCAAAAAAGTTTTGGAGCTCTCGTAAACTGGTTTAAACTGGTTAATGACTTAAATTAATTAAGACAAATAATGACTTAAAAAATAATAATGTTCTCACGTGATAACTTGAAATTTGTGATCGTACATTTCATTTTTTATATTATTTATTTATTTTTGTAAAATCGTGTTTTTTCAGAGAAAATATTTAGATACGAATCCCATACTGATTACATATGAATATTTACATATGAATATCTCACATCCATCAGCACCATCCCACAAAATTTTGAGGTTCCAGTAGATTATCATCCCATGGCTACAATGCAAGTACACAGAAATTTACGAAATGACACTATATAATATTGCCAAAATGATAGAAATTTTTTTTTGTCATTTTTAGATTCATGAAGTTAATGAAAATAAAAAGGGATAAAAACTAAGAAACTAAAATGTGTACAAAAATATTTCTGAATGTAAAGAAATTTACAGTGTTTTTCATTTTTTAATGTAAGTTTTAAAAAGCCTTTAAACGACTTACCAATGAAGGCATAAAAAGAAGTATAAATGGATTTATTTATCTATGATATTGTTACGAAATTTCCGGGGTTCGTTTGGATAGTGGGAGTTATATGGTGTGGAGAACACTCAATCAGAAGGCGGCAGTAGAAAATAAAACAACGGCGTTTATTTACGCGAAGACACACAGGACCGCACAAAGACGACAACTATATACAGCACAGAAGACGGTTATCTTCAGCCGAGACGTGCAGCATACAAGACAGTAGCACACAGCTCAGTTCAGCACTAGCTTGACTCCGTCGCTGCTCCGCTTATCTCTGGAAGGCCAATTCTTCGCCGTCGCTTCCGACTACTCTTCGACCCCACTGGTCCACGACTCAATTCACCACTGGTTCACCACTACTCGGCAGCGGCAGGATTGCTTCCTTTTATAGGCATCAGGAGGCGGGGCTAGAAGCCTCTCAACTAATTAGGAACGTTCGAGGCGTATCTCGGTTCCTACTGGACGGTTCTGGAAAATTCTCAATGTTTCGGGTATAACCTATTTTGGCGCCAAAGTCGCCAAATTCGTCGCCAAGTCGCCAAATGATTGCCAAATTTGTCGCCAAGCTCTGGAACCTCCCATGGAACCGACTATGCTGGAAAGCCGCAACACAGATTCGTAACATTATTAAATGATGAAAGAGGAAAGGATTTTTCAAAGACCTTTAAGCAAAATCACTCAGGTTTTCATTTTTTTTAACTCATTTAAAACCTTTAACGATAACATTCGAATTTCTTTTCTTAGACTAAATACTATTTAATAGATTTCAAAGAAATATTTTTTTTCAACTCATCTTTATGCGATTATTACTTATATTTTTAAGCATTTGATTAAGGTTCCTTTTATTTCTTTTGAAAAGAAATAATATATTTGTTAACGCCGCGCCTTCCTTTTGGTGATGTCGCCAACAGATGGCGCGCCTGTTGATTTATATTGTGTACGCTTCGTTAGTAAACTTCAGTATTGCAGTCTACTTGCTCGTGTGAGTCTTTGTGTGCAGTGATTGTGTAAACAATATTCGTTACAATAATGGTAAGATACATTTTAAAAATGTAATAAATTTAGAAGGAAAAAACTGTGAAGAAATAGGGATGATATCACAGGAAAGCTAATCTTAAATTGTAAATTTTTCTAAAGAAAATGCATCAATGGGAAAAATGTTCTTCGATTATTTTGTCTGGTTTCGCTCTTAATCATCATAGATGAAATGGGTAAACGCAGTGGATCAATGTTGGTACATGAATATAACAGTCGGAATACGAAACACAAGAGATTAAAATTAAAACTAGTCTTCCTGAAACTTTCTCGCGTCTCGCTAATAAAGGTGCTATCCTTCTCCGTGCCCGTATAAAAAATGCTGTTCTTGGGAAAAGCTGTGAACATCACAAGTGCCCAGATTTTTTTGTAACGTGAGAAATTTGTTTTATCACAATGTACTATAAAAGAATCCTGTACTTGAGAATTATTAACGTTTGCCATTAGTGAACAGTAATTATGAAAACGCTATTAGCGTCTGATATTTTACTAATTAATCGATGGGGTATGGTTAATATTCAAGTACCAGAAAAGCGAATACGTATTTTTGATGCCTTTTTACAGACCGATTGAAGCCAAAATTTGGCACACAACTACGATTGTAATCACAAGAAGACATACTGAAGCCAAATTTTGTGTACAAAACTGAGACTATAATCACAAGATCACCTATTGAAGCCAAGATTTGGAGCACAGCTGCGATTATAATTACATGATAAGCTATTGAAGTCAAGATCTGGCGCTTAATTGTTATTGTAATCGGAAGATGACCTTTGAAGCCAAAATTTATCAAACAACTACGAATGTAATCGCAAGATGACCTATTGAAGACAAAATTTGTTGTTGTTGTTTCTAATGGCACTTGCAATGAACAAGCTCGCTGACGAAGTCAGCGATTTGTAGCCGAGGGTGCGCCTCTTATTTTTAGTAGCGCCAACTAGGACCAAGAGTACGTCTTAGCAACCCAAGCATCACATTCGCTTGCACAACCCCTTTTTACAGGGAGGCACATTCACACATCTCACGGATAGAATAAATGAAAAATAACAATGCTCGAACCCAGGACGCCCATATCATGGGGAAGACACGCTACCCCTATGCCAGGACGCCGGTAGGCAAAATTTGGCATAAAACTATGATTGCAATCACAAGATGATTTATTGAACCAAAAATTTGGCATAAAACTATGATTGCAATCACAAGATGATTTGTTGAACCAAAAATTTGGCATAAAACTATGATTGCAATCACAAGATGATTTGTTGAAGCAAAAATTTGGCATAAAACTATGATTGCAATCACAAGATGATTTATTGAAGCAAAAATTCGGCATAAAACTATGATTGCAATCACAAGATGATTTGTTGAAGCAAAAATTTGGCATAAAACTATGATTGCAATCACAAGATGATTTATTGAAGCAAAAATTTGGCATAAAACTATGATTGCAATCACAAGATGATTTATTGAACCAAAAATTTGGCTTAAAACTATGATTGCAATCACAATATGATTATTTGAAGCAGAAATTTGGCATAGAATTACGATTGTAATCATAAGATAACATACTAAATTTCATTGATATATCTCGTTGCGCTTATGAGTTATTGCATTTATGCACATGCAGAAGACAGTAAGACGTTTTCGACAGACGATAAACCCCTTTTCAGATTTTATTTCTGAATAGGATACGGATCTATTCCTATAATGGCGAATCCGTGTAGAAAATGTTATCTGACTGATTTTGAGATTATCATATTAACATGTGTACAGACAGACAAACTTCCCCTGCATGGATTTCGTTTATAATCTCATAGAAATCCATACGTTTGGTGTAAAGTCTGTATGCAAAATTTCATCAGTTGAGATTAAAGTGTGTTTAATAGTGTGGCGGGTTGAATTGAGCCAGGATAGAACCTGGACCTTGTGGTTCGCTGTCCAGTAACATGACCACGATACAAAAGCAATTGCTCGAGTAGCGTAGCTGTTAACTGGCTTATAATCTATTCACTACAACAGCATGCTCACAAATAGGCGGATATAATTTCAGAACTGTATTTTTTCGGATTCAGAGGAATTTGAAGCGTAAAGATTCGTCAAAATCTCGAGTTCGAATGTTTCGACAAATATTTTATTTTCACTTCGCGCAGAAGAAAATAAAAAGTGGAAAAATATTCATAATATCATAATATTGAATTTTTATATATAACCAAAATAAATCCACTTTAAAATCCGAATACTTTCACATTCGTCGGTTCTAGTTTTACACGCAGATGTTTTAAAATAGCTATCCATAATGCCCATGGCGTCATTTTCAGCATTCTATTTTCGAATCTAAACTTTTTTTTTCTGTAAATCGTCCTCCCCAACCGGAGCTGTGCTTCGGTGGGAAAAGAAAAGAACGCAGAAAAAAGAAAGTTATTTATTGGAGTTGAACTTTTAATGCATCTTCCCATACGTTATATCACTCTTCAGTAGGTTTTAATGCTCTGTGGATAACGTGGTTTATTGCCTGGAATGACGGTGATATTTAAATTTTTCCGCGGTGGGGTTTAAATGGAATATGGAAAGTGAGTTTCTTTTTAAGAAATAACTGTCAAAAACGGGCTTAGGCATCATTTATCAGATTTCTAGCTGCGCGTGGTAATGAAAAAATTTTATGGTTTATGAATCTCAAACTGATGTGAGATGAAAAATTAGGTATTTAATAGATAGGATTAGGAATTATTCAAGTTATATCGCATTAGTTGATATAACCGTGTGTTTCTCCGAAAGAAATTGTTTCATGATTTTTATTATTTTCTAGTATACGAAATATAGACGAAGCATTGTAATCGTCAAAATAAGTTGAAAACGATAGTTTAACCCTTTAAAGGGCCATTTTCTTATAGTCATATTATGTTAAAATATTTTTAGGCTTGAAATTAGAATAAAAAAAGGGATTCATTTAGCTTATTAGATAAATTTAATATGATTCATTAACTAATTTGGTTAATTAATAATTAAGTAACACATCAAGACACAACATTTTGTCTGAGATAAAGAACTGAAGCATCTAAGTTTCTGACTTACTAAAAAAATGTGTCAGAACTGATGCCACCCTACATCATTTCATACAAAGATTGATAAAATTGGTGGGAAGCATACTTTCCACGGCCCTAGAAAGGGTTAATGAATCTTAAGATTTCCCTGAATTCGAAAAACATATTTTGGGCATTCTGTTCGTCTGTGACAAAGATAACTCAAAAACGCTTTGAGCTGAATGAATGAAATTTTGTATATAGTCTATATACAAAATGTGGTAATTTCTATCAAATTTTGAGCAGTGTCTGTCGACCTGGCTGCTCGAATATAAATTAACACGATATATATAAAACAAAGAATGCCATATTGATAAAATGCGCCACACAGATGTAACATATATAGTGTAGAGCCTTATTAAATTCTGATCCAAATCCAATGAGGGATTGGCCACCTGTTGATCTGTGTATTCAGAAGCAATTAAATTCTATAACTCAAAAAGGCAATGAATTAACCATATCAAATTTGGCATGGGATTTTGTGGCTACAACTCTAGTAACATAAGAAATTCCTATGGTGTGGAAATGAACGTAAAGTGGCTTATGCACGTTTAAATTAAGTGAAGAGCCAAAAATTTATTAAAAAGAATCTTAAAATTCCACCTTAATAAGTCAAGAATGCTCTAGGAGCCTGGTGCTGCGGTGGGCAGTAAAAATATTGGTGGAAGCTTTTTATAATGGAAAATAAGGTGGTGTTGCCAGAAGCTTAACAAATGCTTGAAACACAAAAATAGAAAACCACAGTGCGGCGCCACATTCCTAATAAAAAGACAATGCTTTGATGAGGATAATCCATATGTCCTCAAAAACAACCCTACTTTCAATTAGCAGCATCGTAGTAGAGGAAAATTGTAAATTCCAACAGGACAATTCAATTCCAAATTCCATCAGAACACACTTCCTAGTCAAAAAAGACATTGATTTATGCAAAATCAAGTGACAGTTATGAACTGGCCAACTCAGGCTTGAATCCAACTTTGGAGATTACTTTTTGGGGAAATCTTATAAGCCAGTTAACAGCTACGCTACACGCGCAATTGCTTTTGTATTGTGGTCATGTTACTCGGCTTCGAACCACAAGGTCCCAGGTTCTATCCTCGCTCATAGTACACCGCCACATTGGTGACTTAGGACGATGAACCTTCAATCTTCATACAGCTGCTGTGGCGCCATCTACCCACAGCAAACCAAAGTTGTCAGTTTTACTTGAAGCAGCAACACAAAGCTGTCAGACTCGCTTAGCGCAACAGCATCAGCATCAGCAACAGCAACCACTCACCCACATACGCTCGCTTGAACGCTTGGCGCTACTGAAATGGGTACAGGCGCATTAGATTCAACGGCTAATACATCACCACTCAACAGCCATATCGTTCGTCTCACCTCTGACTCACTGGAGGGAGAGTCTGTGGTGAAAGCTTGTAAGCCAGTTAACAGCTACTCTACACGAGCAATTGCTTTTGTATTGTGGTCATGTTACTCGGCTGCGAACCACAAGGTCCCAGGTTCTATCCTCGCAAATAGCACACCGCCACACCTTCCTCACGGTCTAAGAGCAAATGTCTACTTACGGTCTGGGAGCAATTGTTTGCTCACGGTCGAATATTCAAGAAGCAACAAGTGGAATGGAATTGGTTTTCACTACAATACACATTCTCCTAATTTTAGTTCAAAGCATGCTTAATAGAAAGCACTTACTGTCCATCTATCTCCTTATTTTGTTTTCTTTTTTACTTTCCTTTTATCATTGTTTTACAAACATTCTGTAAAAGTCAAATTTCTTTATTGTAATACCAGGTGATTCAAAAGTCCGTTAACATTAGAAATTTCAAAAATTCTTGGAATAAGATAGGCAGAGAAGTAAAAATTAACACGCGTTTTCAAATGATATGGGATTTTAATAAAGGTACAAAAATGGCCAACAAAATGACGCTTTATGCATTAACAAAACAATAATTAGCATAATAATTGACTTTTAGCAAAAATAATGCTCTTTATAACAAATTTTCAACATATTATACCTGTAGTCGAGGAAAAATGTTATGAGCAGCCCTATACAGCATATCTGTATGTATGGTGAGAAATTGTCATCAGATTCTTTTAGCGTCCCTAATGATGTCAGACAATCGCATGAGACTTGAAATTTCATATAACCACATAACCAATAATCAAACGGATTAAGATCTGGGGATCTGGGACGCCAAGCATGACTGAACTTTTGGCTCAGCACGCGATCCCATCAACACGTGTAGCAATGTGGGGTGGAGCATCATTCAGCATTACAGTTATACCTTCTTGGAGGTGTTTATCAGCCAGTCTGTGGATGATACAAGTCTGTAACATATCGGCTTGCCTCCACCTGTCACGCTCACAGTTTAAAAAGCAGAAGCAAGAAGCAACCTCGAAGAAAAAACGAACGATAGATGTGGTAGATTCATCTCACATCGTGATTTCTCTACATGGGGTTTCCACAACAGTTCTAGGATTTTCGGTAGCCAAAATTGTGAGAGTTTATAGATCCTAGGAGTGTGAAATAGGCTTCGTCGTTGACGTTAGCAACACGTCGGACAACCAATCATCATCCCCCCCTCCATTTTTTTGCTCTTTTTTTGTTTTCAATATAACCCCATGTCATTTCAAGTATGTGTGTCCATTTTTAATTCTCTATCTACGTTATTTCTGAATTACTGAATTTTTAAATATTAACGGATTTTTGAATCCCCCGGTACATTCATGTTCTGATACCATGTGCTTATTATTTTTTCAAAATTATTGCATTTTTTTAACTGTTCGAAAAATTCACCTGTACGTGAAATTTTTGAAACCTATTGTACTATTGTACATAAATGCATTACTATTAATAAGACTCAAAACTGCTAGAAATGTAAAATTCACGCAGCATTATCATGTATCATTATAATTATAATGTAAATAATGTATAATTATTATAATGCATTATTATAATTATAATGTATATAATGTATAATTATTATAATGCATTATTATAATTATGTAAATAATGTATAATTATTATAATGCATTATTATAATTATAATGTATTATTATAATGCATTATTATAATTATAATTTATTATTATAATGCATTATTATAATTATAATTTATTATTATAATGCATTATTATAATTATAATGTATTATTATAATGCATTATTATAATTATAATGTATTATTATAATGCATTATTATAATTATAATGTATTATTATAATGCATTATTATAATTATAATTATAATGTATTATTATAATGTATTGTTATAATTATAACGTGTATAATGTATAATTATAATAATTATAACGTGTATAGTGTATAATTATTATAATGTATTATTATAATTATAATATATATAATGTGTTGTTATAATTGTAATGCATATAATGTATAATTATTATAATGTGTTGTTATAATTGTAATGCATATAATGTATAATTATCATAATGTGTTATTACGATTATATTACATATAATGTATTATTATAATCATAACATATATAATGTATTATTATAATCATATCATATATAATGTATTATTATAATTATAATGTATATAATGTATAATGATCATTGGATTCAAATATCTCGACTTTTAATATGTATTAAGGAAGCAGATAAAATGTTCTTAAGTATGTAATTATAAAATATCATATTATATTTTAAATTATCTTGATAAATAATTTAATACACTTTGGAAAACTTGGCATCCATATTAAAAATAAGTATTAAAAAAACAACTCTCCTCTCAAAGGAAAATAACCTACAAAAAGAATTCTTTTCAAAAAAAAGCATAAGATCTTGTCCTTATCAGACTGAACACTTTTATACGAGGTACAAAAACTTTTTCTTTGGTGAAAAACATCATGTCAAATACTCTGTTGCTCCACATATTTCCTTTTTTCTATGTCCTTGGGAGCTCTTAGTTCCGTGTTTAAAAGGCGATAAAGCAATAACAATAACAATGACACGCAGATCAATACGGTCGAAACACTCATCTCGGTACAGTTATTTATGAAAAAACTTTTGCAACATTTTTTTCGCTTCTTTCATCGCGAATATTTGACAGTAAAATCGAAAGTTGGGAACAATCTCCATAGGTTTACATAATAGAGGTTTTTTTAGAAAATAACAATTGTCTTTTGTTCCAGTTTTGTGTAATTTTTTACGAAATTATCGATAGCGATGGGTAAAAAGAAATCAGTAACTGTCTAAAAGATGTCATTGATTATGAAATCTATTCTATGCTTCATGAGTCTTAAGAAAGATGATAGCAGTTTCTTACATAATTGATTTTCTTTTTGGGAAGCATATTTTTATTTGATAGAGCACAAAAAAATATAAAAAGTTTCAGGTGTCTATTTTAAATTCACTTGTCGAGGAAAGTTATCTTATTTAAATATTAGAATAGTTCACTATGACGGAGTTTTCCATGACCTTGAGTTTTTTCTTTTCTTCTTTTTTTAAATTAATTTAATTTAACAAATAACAAATAAAAGCAAATAAAAAATTATGCTTCCCTTATTATTATGCCAATCTTCTAAATAGATTCTCTTTATTTTTTTGTTCACTAATACTATGAAGTACAACAAATATTTTAATATTTAAACATTTAAATTTATTATATTAATATTTAATATTTAAACATTTAAATTTAGTATATTAATATTTATTATTTAAACATTTTAAATAATAAATATTGTTTATAAATATTGTTATAAACATGTTTAAAACATAAGTTCCTATTGCCAATGCGCAGAATTTTACAATCAAATTAAAATGCGGAGCATAAAATTTGGCATAAATTTAAGATAAGTCAAAATTTTGGAATTAAAGGTATTACAATAAAAAATATTTTACATTATTGGTATTACTTTTATTTTACTTATATGTAGCTTTAAAATTGTTTTCAGATTTTCTATTACTTAAGAATTGAATTTAAACTGCGTTACTTGCTTTTAAAAGCCGATGTATGGAGTCTGAAATTTACTGTTGAAAAGGTTTATACTCCACGTTGTTAAAACTTATTTAATTTGTCACTCGCAATGCTTAACTAAATTTCAAATTACTCTTAAAGATCATAAATGAAAAATGGTAAATTAGATTTCTTTTGTTTAAAAAGTTCATTTTTAAAAAAATCTTTCACAATTCGGGAAGTGCGAGATTTTAAATTTATTTAATGTTATTAATTTCTTATTTCAATTAAAAATAAAGTCACAGACGATAAAAAGGTTTTTTTTTTATTATGATAACTACATACAAAAATTATTTACAATATTATATAGCTTTAAACAGCTGATTTGCAATGTAAGCATTTAGACTCTGCTATAATACATTTTTGTAAGAATTTCAAATCTTCTAACAAATACTGAATTATTTTAAAAACTGAATTATTTTATACTGAATTATTTTTTATTTAAATAAAAAAATTTCGTAACAAATATTTAAATATCAGCCATCTTTGACACCAACTGTGTCTCCTAATTAATGAAAGAGAAAAGCATATGTTAAAACAGCGGGAGTTTCCCAAAAACTTTCTCGCATTTTCTCTAATAGAGGTTTAATCCTTTGCATCGCATTGGCATACAATAGTTACGAAATATTGACCTTCGTTGCAAATTTAACATTTTTACTGAAACTATTGTGAAGTTTGGCAATGAATGTGAAGATTAATCCCTGACCTGCAATTATAAATATCCGAAAACCCAATTTGGGTTCTAGATGTGTTTTTCCCAACCGATTGAAGCAAAAAATTCGACACAAAACGACACATGTAGTCACAAAATCTCATTCTAAATTTGATGTATTTAAATGATTTTTTAATATATTTAATTTAATAATTGATGTAATAGATAGATTAATAAAGATATTAATTAAATATATTTGATATATTTCAATATTTTTGATTTCTCACCTTTTAAATTTTGAAATTACGGCCCTACAAATGATCCACCTCTAATCGTCGTTTTGTAGTAATGGCATTATCTTTTATATGAACAGACATACAGGCAGACTTCCTCTGAACATATTATCCACAAAATTTGATACAAATCTACAAATAAGATGCAAAGGCCATATACCAAATTTCATCAGTCTAGCTCAAAGGCTTTTGAGTTATCTTTATCACGGATACACAGACATTTTCCAAAATTGTACTTTTTGTGCTTAGGAAGGCGTTTCTTTACTATAGATTTTAAATCTGTGTGAAAACATTTATTCATCTGACTTTCTTTGTTTTGTATATGTTGTCGAACAGCCGGACAGACGGATACTGCTCTGAACAAATTTTGCTCAAAGTTTAATAAAAATCACAAAATTTGGCATAAAAACTATATACGAAATTTCATACATCTAGCTTAAAGCGCTTATGAATTATCTTTGTAACAGACGAATAGACAGAGAGACATACTGCCCAAAATGTGTTTTTCGAAGGTCTAAAACATGGAAATTCTTCAAAGTCTCGAATTTTTTAACATATACAGTACTTTTTTATACTATAAATAAGAGGGTGTAAAATGTTTTAATGTTTAATTTAAAGTAAGTAATCTAAAACTGACAAATCGTTGATAAATCCTATACTTTAGAGGTACTAAAAGTGTAAAAATTAAAATAACTGGTGAAATAATTTTGGGAATTTTAAGATAATGTAAAAATCCTTTTTGTACTACAATATTTTGGGTTGTTATCGCGAAAAAAAAATCAAAATTCTGCATTATTTTTGCTTCATTAAAATATTAATTAAAATTTCAATATTCCACTGCAAAGTGGACATTTTCAGTCTCCAAATTATACAAAGGCAATGTTTGATGGGTCTAAGACAACCTTGGTCCAACCTGTATACATATTCACACGCACGCACATACACATTTATCTTTATTATACGTAAAGGTTGAAGTTTCCGTTATTAAAATTGCTTTATGTTATATCAATAAGCTCTAGAAATAATAGCTGATTACATAATCAATTAAATCATTCATTTCATTTTCAACTTGATGAAAGTTTGATAACAATTTTAATCAAATTTAATTTATATTGATAAAAAATATTATTATTTTTAATCAATTGTCCTTTATTTCTCACAATTATTTATATCGATTTACATTACAGAAATTGCAAACAAGCTACCGTTAAGCTAGTCTTTTTTAGAAACACACAGAATAAATTAAAATATAGAACAATATTAAGGGCATATCTGAAATTATAGAAAAATTAAATAATTGATTTAACTTACTAATTATAATCTTTTATAGCTAAATTATTGAGAAAATTTATTCAGTTGTTTAGATTCCCATGAGAAAACAAATCTTACCATGTCAGTTTTATTTCTATAGATAAATTATATAAAGCTGCTTTAAGATTATACATTGCGAACGCATTTGTTAAAGAAACATCATTGTTTTCAGTCTGCAATGCAAAAAGCTGCTTTCAACAATTAACAAAACACGAATGTATATATTTTCTGTGTTTTATTATAAAAAAATACTATCTGAAGGGAGGTCTCCCATAAACTTTCTTGCGGGCTCTCTAATAAAGCTGTTGCCCTTCTAACCTCTGAATAAAATTGTAGAACAAAGTCACAAATGCCTTACATAGTATTCCAGAACAATAGTTATGAATTGTTGCATTTTAGCGTAAGTCTAGCAATTTTACAGAAGTAATGGTGCGATCTTTGAAGATTAGTGCCAGTCATGCGATTAACATACAAGTACCCGAAATTGAATTTGTAATTTGGATGGCTTTTTTTCCAAACGATTGAAACCAAAATTTTATGTAGAATTATAATAACAAGATCACATACAACTTTCATTGATTTAAGTCATTGCATTTTTGAGTTAGCGCGTTTAATTACACCCAAAGAGCCGACCGACAGACGTTTAAACTTTTAACATATTTTGTTCAAAATTTGATAAGAATATACATGCGAATTTTTCATGCTAAGCTCTGTATCAAATTTTATCTATCTATTTTTGCATTTTTTTTTTTCAGTTATTGCGTTCAAAATCGGAAAGATAGATTTCCTGCAAAACTTTAAAGATGTCTCCAAATTTGGTGCAAAGTCTGTATACCAAATTTCATACGTCTAGTTCAAAGCGTTTTGGAGTTATCATGTTCACAGAGAGACAGACGTACAGATATAATTGCAAAAATCTGGCTGTTGGACTTAGGGAAGTCGGAAATTTTCTCAAAATCACAGTTCAAATTTTTTGACGATTACAATATTTTCTTTTTTTATACTTCATATACTCAAAAGTAAAAATTATGAAGAAAAAAAACATCTGCTTCCATATATATCTATACTGAAAGTATTTTTGAGGATTTTACTAAAGTACGATAAGCATGTATCAAATTTTAAAAACTGGTTTGAACTATTTGATACAAAATTATTGAATTTTCAAAATTTCGAAAGCTCTCTCTATATAAAACAGCACTAAAACCGCAATATTATTATCACTTTGGATTATATTTCCGCATTCCAAAAGCTTCCAAAAACATCTTTAATTAAAAACTTGAGAAAAAATTATCAAGAAACAAATGAACAAAGATTTCACGGAATATTCAGTAATTAGGGTTATTGCTGAGATGCTTTTTTATGCTATTGCTTCTCATTCTTTTAACCAAATAATAATAAGAAATTTGTTCTTTCTAATTTTCCAATGTTAAAATACCTTTTTATGCATTCATTTCTGATAGAATATGTTCTCTTTTCTTCTACGTTCTCATGAATTTATTTCTATATTTTCTGAGCTTTATTTTTATTTGCCAAATCGTTTGATCTTTTTACTAATTTATCTAAAAAGAATGCAGACGATTTTTATAAAAATTGGAATTTAAATCTTCTCTCGTAAAATTTATAATGATTCGGTATTATTTTTAAAAAATACGATTTCTTGCAAAATAGTTTTAAAATGAAAAAAAAATTTTTAACAATTCAAAAGTCTTTAGAAATGGCTGAATATTTTCCTTAGCTTTCAATTAATGTTTCGTACATAAAAATGTATACTCATGTTAAAGTGGAAAATGAATTTCATCACAAAGAGAAGCCACATAATAGTTTAATGACTCCAGGGAAAAAACATTATTCCTTTTTTGTAATAATTTTTTGCTCATTTTACTATGTATATTTCAGAAAAACTTGATATAACGAAACAAAATTATTGAGCGACGTATGAATATTATTTATCATCTCTCCATAATTAATTTAATAATACTAGAAACTATTTTAAAAATTTATTTTACACACAGTGGAATCATTATCTTTTCATTAAACGTTAAGACATTTCTTTATAGCAATTACCATCTTTAAATCATTATTATCATGTTTCCAAACTTAAAGCATAAAGGCTTATTTTTTAGATGTCTCCACTGTTATAAATATTTATTTAGTAAACATACACTATAGCTAATATTAATTTTAGGTAAATATGCATAAAAAAAAAGAATTTAAATTAAACCATTACTGTTCAGCTAACATGATATATAAAAGCAATGTTAAATGGAAATTTCTTACTAACAATTACTTCCAAAAGGTTATCGCTTTTCTTCAGATTTAATATTAATGATTTCTAAGAGCTTTTCATTATTTCTTTTTAAAAACATCTTTCATAACCGATAACACATTAAATATTAAGATACAGTGTTGGTCTGTTTAAATAGGATGGCTTTAACACTTTATAACTTTAGTGTTGGAAAATTGTTCTTATGGAGTTTCCAAGTAGACATCATTACTTGCTGTCATATATTACTTTTATTTTCTCAAATACGAACTACACAAAAAAGAAATATTGTAATCGTAAAAAAAAAAAAAAAAAAAAAAAATGTGAAGTTGGCATTTTGACTAATCTCCAGGTTTCAGATACCCCTGCGTCTGTAAACAATGTTTTTGAAATTATTTACACTGACGGAAAAAAAATCCCAACACCAAGAAAGACTTGTATTAGATAAACAAAATATGGTAGGCGTGCTTATACAGCTGAAAGATGACATCGATTTAAATTTCGAGCTTCTCGCATAAGTGTGGGGATAGTAGCGCCACTCGGAACTTGCACATCAGGTTTGCTTTAAATGAGCGCTGTAAAGTTTGTGAGCATTATTTATCTTTGAAATTTGATGTAGTCCGAGTTTGAGCGAAGTTGTGTAATAGGGCTACGAGAAAGTGGATTTTCTTTCCGCGATATTGAAGAAAGACTTGGCCGGAATGTTTCCATTCTGTTTGATTGTTGAGAGCAGTGGTCAAGGGATGGTATTTCCACAAGGAGACCGGTTCCGGGTGGCCAGGTAGCAATACTGAGAGGGAAGACCGCCGTATTCGGTGGACGGCTGTGGCGCATCGTACTGCCCCTGCGACAGAAATTCGAGCTACAGCTGGTACCACAGTGACACAACGAACTGTTAGAAATCGGTTATTTCAAAGACAACTCCGAGCCAGGCGCCCTGTAGCGTGCATTCGACTGACTCCAAGCCATTGCCGTTTGCGATGCTAGTGCTGTCAAGCCAGAGCTCATTCGAGGACTAAGTGGAGATTTGTGTCGTGTTGTTGTTGTGGCTTATCCACACCTGTTCGACAGTAACATCAAACCAGGTCCATGAGTTCTGTAATTCTTGGATTTTTTTGAAAAGCATAAAATGTCGGATCTCTCAGATTTTCAAAGTGGCCTAATTTTAAGAGCGTGTGACCGATACATCCTAATTTTTAGGCGTTTCTACGGTACGGTGTCTAAAGTCATGGCAGCATACACATAACGCAACAAGACAAGTTCGGCGGAGCAAAATAGTGGGCCGAAAAAGAAGCTCAGTGGAAGAGACCAACGGGTATTAAAGCGGATTGTAATGTCTAAAATGCAAATAACTGCAGCAAAAGCGACCGCAGAGCTCAATATCCAGCTGGATTCTCCAGTTTCAGTGATTACAGTTAGAAGTCACAGTTCCAAGTCACTTGTCACAGATGCTAATGATAATCATCGTCTTCAGTGGTGTCACACTCACAAAACCTGGTCGGTTGATAAGTGGAAGAAGTAATATGGTCTGACGAATCGTTTTTCCACTTTTCCCTTGAACAGGACGGATGAACGTTTGGAGGACACCTGCACGAACGTATGATCAGGATTGTCTCCTTCCAACTGTCAAGCAGGGAGGTGGATCTGTGATGATATGGACAGCCATGTCATGGTTTTCTGAAACCATTCGTAATCCTGAAAAAAAAAATGATCACTCGGAAGAAGTATAGAGAAGTTTTACCTGACCAGGTCCATCCTATGTTGCAAACTTTGTTTCCTGCAAGAGATGGAATTTTCCAGGATGATAATGCACCAATCCATACAGCGAGACTTGTCCAATCATAGTTTAATGAACACGAGGATGAAGTTAAACATCTGTCACAGTCACCCGACCCTCAATATAATTGAACCGTTATTGGTCTAGTTTAGAGCGTTCAATACGGAATCGATATCCTCCACCAGCATCTCTCCAGGAAGAATGGTACGATATTACTCTGAAAACTATTCAACATTTGTATGAATCGAGTTGTCGAATACAAGCTGTATTACATGCCAAAGGCGGTTCTACACCATAATAATAAAAGATTTTTCCTTTATTTTGTTTTTCCTTTATTTTGATAACCACCTGTAAATGTCATTTATCTTCAAATACCCCGATTATAACTTCACTTTTTATTTGTCTTGTAGGCTGCACAAATATTAAAAAGAATACTTCTTTTTCAGCTTTCAACAATGGCAGAAAATTTATTCGATAACAGAATGAAAGCGTTTTGAATTACAAGGCTAAAATATAATCGATTGTTGAAAATCAAGTAAAAAAAAATATTTTTAAAGATTGCCAAATTCAATGAATATTTGTTCATTTATTAAGTCAAATTCATTAAAAAGGCAATTTTTTAAAATTTGAAACGATTTTAAATTAATTTGTCCCATAGAAATACCAAAATTCAGTTTAATTTTTAAATTACTGAATTACTGATTCCAAAATAATAATAAAAAAAAACTTTTGAATTCAATTTTAAAAATTAAAAACTTAAAAATTTCAACAAAAAAAATTATCTCCTACGGACGCATTTCATTTTTCCAAAGTATATCCAAGCCACATTTGGATCTGGTCTGTAGAGTGTAAACAAGGCTTTTAAATCACAGCAATGTGAAAGTATAAAACTTTTGCAAAGCGGGAGTTGTAGATAGTTCCTCTAGAATATTAACATAGCTTAAATGAGGGGATAAAACTTAACGGATTTTTAAAAAATTCGAATTATGAATTTGTGGCGTTTCTACAAGTAAAGTTGACAATGAAATTGTAAGAGTTTGAAGGCAATTGTAAGCGTTCATCTAAAATAGTTACATAGTTCCTCTAGAATATTAACATGGCGTAAGTGAGGCGATAAAAAGTATGAACGATTTCTTGGTGTTTAAAATCATGAAATAAGTTATTCGCATTTAATTCTAAAATAATAATTAAGCGACAAAATCTGCTCTCCTAATTCAAGGGCTTACAGCATTCCATATACAGGTTTTTAATTGTTGAGGTTTGAAATGCTCCGAAGAAAGTCGGTTTAGTTTAGTTATATTAACGTCCTGTTTATTAAACAACACTAGGGCTATTTTGGGACCGACCGCGCAATTTTCAACCGCGGTCAGATGACGAATACGACACCTGAGCTGGCACCACCACTCTCTTCAAACGTCCACACCATACCAGTGGAAGGATTCTTAGTTCAGGAACTAGACAATATAGTTGTTAAATTATCTGGAAAATTTTGAGCAGACTATTTGATTGATAAACTTTAAACATATTTTACTTTATACCTGGTTTTAGCCAAATACAGCAATATTTTTCCAAGTGAAAAAAATTATTTTTTAATTGGTGTATTTTTAGAAGCTTTTTCTTTTATCCATTTTATTCAAAATCTCAAATGCTCTCGCTGATGTGGTGTGGATGTGTAGAGAGAGGGTGCCAGCTCAGGTATCATCCTCGTCATCTGACCGCGGTTCAAATTTACGAGGTCCATCCCAAAAATAGCCCTAGTGTTTCTATAAAAACTGGGCGTTAATATAACTAAACTAAACTAAACTCATTTAATTGACATTTTTTTAATTTAACATTTTTTTAATTCCTCCTGAAAAGAGGGAATTAAATTCTTTTCAAAATATCAGGTCTTTCACATTTGTATATTGCT
Source organism: Argiope bruennichi (assembly GCF_947563725.1). NCBI lineage: Eukaryota > Metazoa > Arthropoda > Arachnida > Araneae > Araneidae > Argiope > Argiope bruennichi. The sequence goes on along the minus strand of NC_079157.1, from coordinate 11,727,458 downwards.
GCATTTTACACTTTATTATTATTACACTTTTTTTTGCCCAAATCCATTTTACTAAGTATATCGAATTCTTTTCAATCGAGTGTTTACTGTATTTAAAAATATGTCACTAATTAATTTTAACACATTTCTTTTTTCGCTTATTTAGATTTTTTGTGTTCAAGTTCAATTTCATTAAGTAAAAATCTAGTATTATTTGAAAATATTTATTCAAAGCATTAAAAAGTCGGAATTTTTCTCTACAAATCCAAGAAAATTAATCTAATTTTTATAAGAACCTTTCTCTACGAATTTAATTTGAAATTCAAAAACACTATCTGTTATCCACAGCTGCACAAACGAAAACTATTTTTGATTGATTCGAAATTGTTACTGATGATCACTTTTACAGTACAAGAAAGAAAGCCTTAAAATACTAGGTCCACAATGAGCAAACGATAATCCTTCAGTTTTGCACCATTTTCTTAATGCGTTTTAAATTGAGCAAATAATGGGTATCGCATGATCTGTAACCTTGCAGGAGAATTCAGCCACGAAATTTTTGCTTATTATATTAAGATTTACGATGTTTCTGTAAATCAGTAGCAGAATAATTTGTTAACTCTTTTTTTTTTTTTTTTTTTTTTTTCTTCTTCCTTTCGTTCAGCATTGCGAGGCACACGGTTTCACGAAGTATTTTTACCATCATTTTCACCGTCGACTGAAGGACGAATAAAATTCACTCTTGGCAAAGTTCCAATAGAAAAAAGAACTCAGCAATTTACATTTGGATACAATTTTAATAAAAATACATTATAGAGGTCTGCTGGTGACAATTTTTAGGATTCTTTTTCATTTTGCTTTTAAATAATTTTAATGGTAGCCACAGCAGTTGGGAAACCAAAGAGAATTTATAAGAAAAGAAAAGTTATTTAACTGTGACTGTACCTAAAAAACGGAAATGGATTAAAGAAGAATTAATTTGAATGGAAAAAATTGAGATTCTTATCTTCTCTTGATAAAAAATTAAATTGTTCTTACTCAAAAAGGAAAGGAATTTCTCTTTTTTTTAAGAATATGAAGAAGGTTTTGATAATTCTTTATTTGTCGGTTGAAGATTTTTTTTTTCAAACAATGGACAGTTTAGGTGAAAGAATGCTGCAAAAAATAATGCAGAATTCCTTAGCATATTTCGTTCATACAAATTGAAAAATAGTTTGGATGAAAAAACTGCTGAAATCGTTTTCAAATATTTCTTTCTACAAAAAAATCAGCCAAAATTGATTTAAAATGTGAATATTGTCAATAATACGATGGAAATCAAAAATGCCAATGTAAGTAAATAATGTGTTTCTAATTCTATATTATAAAATATTTCCTACATCGAAAAAAAATGCATTTCTAGACCTTTTACGAATAGAAGAAGAACAATTCTTTTAAATCTCAAACGAAGCTGCATTTTGCTATATTTCAGAAAATATCTGTATAAAACCTATTTTAATTTATCTATTTTTTTAACTAAAAAAATCTATCTTTAAATTATACCTATTTACTTATCCTTTTTTTTCCTTGAAATTTGGGCAATTTTTATTATTTTTTTAGATAATTTTTAAAGCTAATTTAATGTGTTTTCTGTCAAATATCTAATTGAATTTAATTTCTGTCACAAACTGATTCTTAAGACAACTTAATTCAAACAATTAAAATTAAATAAAACCACTATTTCAACAAACCAGATGGTCCCCAAAAGCGGATAGAATTCCATTAAGTATGCAAATATTTTCAAACATCATCATCGAACATTCCACAAGTTCTAATATGCAAACAGGAAATCAGTGAATGTGTCGGAATATAAGCCAGACCGTCAATTACAGCTACCAAATTTGGCACATATATACTTTAGAGAGTAACAATGTGCAACTCAGAGAAATGTTTTAAAATTTTTGACCAGAGTTTTGCTTAAATAAAAATTATGTAAAATTTGAAAAATTTTAATGCAACGACTTCCGAAAATATTATTGTCCAAAACTAAATTTACACCGCTTTTAAATTTAATAAAATGTTTTTAATGATATCAGTTCATTAATCATACTAATTTTCCTGATTTTTTGAAAATTTTAATTTTTTTTTTACTTTACTTTTTAATTTTACTTTACTTTTTACTTTATTTTAATTTTTTTCTTTTTTACTTTATTTACATTTCATAAAGTGCTATCATGTTATTGCTCATTTCAGTATCCTGAAACGACCACTTTTCGTTGATTCTATCCCACTGAGAGGTGAGATGGAGGAGGAAGTGAGCATTTCTGTAATCATGTCATCATGTCAAGTCGATTTTACCCTCGTTCATATTTTAACCGAATGCCCTGTTTTTAATGGCCACCGGCTGCATCATTTCGGAACATTGTACTTGAACATCCGTGACTTGGTAGGAGAATATCCTCACAAGAACATTTTTAAATTTTTAAAACAAATTGGGTTTTTACATCTTATCTAATTTTATAGTTCTTTAGTATACTTTCTGAAGATTTATATTTTTATAATTGATATTTCTTTTGACAAAAATTTTAACATCTAGATTAAAATTTTTAAATGTTTTTATCTCATTTTACCATATGCTTGGGGCAGTATAGCCAAACCTGGCTCTTGCGCCATAAACATCAAACTCGAACTCAAAATCCCCATATACGATAGATCTTAGTATTCACCAATCCGCATACTGTAAAATCCACTTTAACTGGTTGAAAAAATATTCCCATGCTAAGAAGCCAGATTTTCTTTCAATCATAGCAATTGTGACCCTTTCATATATTCATTTGATATTTTTTCTGTCTTCTTCCCTGCAAAACTCTCAATCTCTTCAAATTTTGTTATCGTTTTTTTCAATTCATTCTAAAACATAGGACATCTGAGCATCGATCATTCTCACAGGGCAATTAAATCCTTGGTTATTACTGCAGCTCTGTTAGTAATAATAAAGAATGACTAATGAAGCTCGATATTTCTTCTTTAAAGACATGATGAAGTTTATTTTACAGCATTGACCACTGGCATTTTAAACGTTCCTAATTTGCATAATTTTCCTACATTCCATGAAAAGTGCCATCTAGAGGTCAAATTTGAACTTTTTTGCGCTTTTCTTTTCTTTATGAATAAACAAATTTCTATGAAGTATATCATCCACAATGGGTTCTACCTGGATCTCAGTACGTTCACTTGTATATATATACTGAATATATATATTGTTATGGAATTTCCGGGGTTCGTTTGGATAGTGGGAGTTATATGGTGTGGAGAACACTCAATCAGCAAGCGGCAGTAGAAAATAAAACAACGACGTTTATTTACACGAAGACACACAGGACAGCACAAAGACGACAACTATATACAGCACAGAACACGATTATCTTCAGCCGAGACGTGCAGCATACAACAGTATACACAGCAGCTCTACTCCGTCGCTGCTCCGCTAGTCCCAGGAAGACGAGTTCTTCACCGTCGCTTCCGACTACTCTTCGACTCCACTGGTCCACGACTACTCAGCAGCGGCAGGACTGCTTCCTTTTATAGGCATCAGGGGACGGGGCTAGAAGCCTCTCAACCAATCAGGAACGTTCGAGGCGTAGCTCCGTTCCTACTGGACGAATTGGGAAAATTCTCTATGTTTCGGGTATAATCTATTTTGGCGCCAAAGTCGCCAAATGGTCGCCAAGTTTGTCGCCAAGCTCTGGGACCTTCTATGGAACTGACTATGCTGGGAAGCCACATCACAGATTCGTAACAATATACAAGTATACTGAGTACGGTGATATCACCATGTACTTCTAAATAAATGCGCTAAACTAACATCGAATCGTCATTTTTCGCAAATGTCCCTAACTGTTGAAATAATGCTGCTAACTTCCTCATTTTATCTCTAGAGGCACATTGAATGATCTGATTATGAAGTCTGTATTTATTTTCCTAACAGCATGTGCCTATTTTTTTACTTGTTCATATATTATACGTCTGCATAATTTATGTGTCCCTTCCATATGCTATACATCTTCATTTAAATATTTTCAGAAGCAAAAGGACATCAAATCTGATTATAATATAGGAGCATGCACTGTCTCCGAGATAACTCTGTTTCTCGTTCAATGGACCTCTCGAATGTAGTATGTCCCCTTACCTCCAGGTTTAATGGAATTCCCTGTCAATCATTGCGCTTCGTTTCAATCTAAACAGTGACACTAATTCGGTTTCTGTGAGCCGTAACAATGGAATCCCTGGCGGGATGATAATCTATGAGAATTTTGTTAATAATTGGAGGTTTATGGAACTTTTTATAATCTTCAAAATCCAGTGGATTGTGATTAACTTATCAGTTTGAGTTTCAGATCTCTTGCGTTGAGTTTTCCGGACATAGTTAACTGCCTGTTTATCGTTTCAATTGTTATTAGAAGAGGAGGAAAATATCTTCAGATTCGAATATACCTTTATCGTCCAAACTTAAACTCCAAGAACTAAGCCATCACTAATGCAGTTCCAAAATGGCATCATACATTGAGATCCAGAATAATACCTGGTTTCAATCAGAATCCCGCCTGTAGAGCACAAGGAGGTAAGTGCAACCATCAAAAATACAGTAGCTCCTTTTTTGAATATAGACAAATCTAAAATTTAATTCATTACAATTCTAAGATCGAGTTGTTATTGATTATAGAATTTTTTTCTTTATATATTTTATATATAAGTAAGGAAAAAAAGGCAATAAATGTTCTTCTATTACATGACGTTGTCTTCAAATTTCGCTACTATTTATCGTTTGTTTTCTTACTTTAAATTGAATAATCTCGAAAGAATCGTCTGAGTATCGTTTGGCATTTTCGAACATTTCCGTTTTAATTATTGCATTCTAGTAATGCGCAATTTATATTTATTCTTATGTTTAGATGTTTATATTAGAAGTTATTAGATGTTTATTAGTTGTTATGTTTTTAAGATGTTTATTTTTATGTTGTTATTTATGTTTTAGACTTTTAGTACTATTTGTAATCGCACTTTTACATCTTTAACAGCACTCTCACAAATGGTACATGTTTCTCAAAAAAATCTGTATATATGATGTTGTAATTAGAATATAATTTTAAAATATATAAACTGCGTTGTATTCATTGTATTTTATTATACAAACAGAAACTTCCAGAATATTCCATAAAATAGTGAACCAGCGATCGAATTATTTGTTACTAATTCCAACTCAAATAACAAATAAAAATATGAAATATTCCATTTTACAAGATCGTTTCTTCTAATATTGTAAGCAGCTTATCACAAGCCTATATTTATTTGTTATTATATTTACGTTATATTACGTTACTATATTAAGTTACTATATTATTTGTTACTATATAAACGGCACAAAAAAATATATTCCTATGCAGCTCTGAATGTGTAAAAACCAGCAACGTTCAAAACTTTCCAGAGCGATATTCCTATCCTATCAGGCACAACTACTATATGTTTTCCACACCATGGTGGAATCTACCGTCTTATGCCATAAAAATCCGCCAAATAAGGCAAGCAACTTCTGACAAAAGCAATAAAGCCATTTTTTCCCCTAATATCTACAAAAGTACGTTACGTAAGTTTCTTTTTTCTCTTATTTCTGCCTGACGTAGAAAACCATAGTTTTTCTAATAACGTTTCTTTTGCTTAATATTCTATATAATATGAAACAACCATTCCGTATTTTTTTTCTGAAATTTTTTTGAATGAAAGATCTTTTGACATATTCTCATATGTCCTATTTTTTATGGATACAACTATTGTTTATAGATCCGTTGCCCTCAAATGACTGTCAATGGAATAAAGGAATTTGATTGCATTAGAAATCGAACATAATATGATTAAATGCTAATCGCCTTTAAGGACTAGTTGGTTTATCTGAGATACTGGTTATTTTTATTTTCATTTATGCCATTTAGATATAGCCTTATGTCTATAGCTCTGTCAAGCCATGTTATTTCAATTGTTTATATGCATTATGTTCATTGTGTGTGTGAAATTTCTTATGGATAAGAGTCCTCTGACATCATGACGCTATTATAAACGTAGTTTAAGCGTGATTTTCTCAGTTTCACTAATGTTATTTAATGCTTTTATTCCTCTTATAAAGTACACAGGTATAAAATAGAATTTCTTCTTTCACAAAATTAAATATTTGATTAAACAAGGAAAACTGTTTGAATTTTAGGGATACAATGTAATACAGTGAGAAATTAGGCGAAAAAATATTTTTAAAATTTCACAATTTCTGAAAAAAATCTCATTACTTTTAAATTGGCTTTATTAAAAGGACATATTTTTTAATTTTTAAGCGGCATGGAATTCCTTTTTGCATAAATGTTATTTTCAAAAGATATTTCGGATAAAAAGCCACTTTAATTTTTAATTAATTAACATTACAATTCAAAAAAAATTGTTCCGATGTGACCATTTCCAGCCTCCAAAATTTAAAATTTGGTAGCTGTAGTTCAAACAATCTGCTCCTACCGTAATCATCTGGTTGGCTAGGAATATTAGTCATGTTTTCAATTAAATCTCTTAAGTATAACTTAGTTGCTCTGATTGCCTTAAAAAATACTTTTATGCATTGAATTGGATTAATAGAGTCCTGTTATTTTTCTTATCCTTGTCCAGCCATTTATACAAAGGAATGTTCTAAATGAAAACATATCCATAATGTGATAAAAAAAAAAGTTTATTCTACTGATAATCTTCACTCAGTAACTTTACATCCCCCCTCCGGGAGCATTTTTCAGATGTTTTAATTTTATTTTTGTTTTCTTTCCACTTTGCTTCAATTTCATTTTGCTGTGTCTTAACTTGGAAAGTCTACATGACAGTACTGGAGAACACGTTTTTCAATTTTAGGACGAATTCTTTTTCAAGCCAGGGAAAGTTCATAGTTTTAATTACAAATATATCCACCAATTTTGTAAATAATAGCTCCAGGAAATATTTCCTTATGTTTTCAATACTGTATAACGTATATTTCCTAATTAGACTGTTTTTTAGCCTGTCTCTTTGATTTTTTGAGTTACTTTTAGTAATTTCCTTATTTTGCCTCTAGGGACGCTGTAATTTATCTCAGTAAATACAATACTCAGTAAATACAAAATCACTTTACTACCGATATACATTACTTCCTTGAATATATTTGAATTTAAGGAACTTAAAAACCTTATTTTAATAATTATCCTGTATAATTATTGTTATGAATCTTTAAAATTGCTTTTCAGCGCAGTGACCTTCATTGTAAAGAAGAGAGCTTTACAGATATTCTTAATGGATGTTGTAGGTCAAGTCAATGAACTATGACCTCGGCGACAGAAATGAATTTGACAAGAATTTTGACGATATTCTCGTTCTGGTTCTTATTTTCTTATGGAATAAAGCATTGTTATTCTTTAAGAAGCCAATTGGATTTCTCATAATACAGCCACCGGTTGATTTTCTGCTATAATAGTTAACTGCCCCCTATTCAATCCACGCAATTTTGCTTTAGATACGAAGTAGTTAAATACATCCCCAGTATTCCTGAGAGCAGCCTGCTGGTAATTATACTCGCTAAAACTGTCACTGGAATTTAAAAATAGCCTTGATCTAAATGGTGAAAGAGTATTGCCGATTATATTAACTTTATAACTGGAAAATGGAAAAACACTAAATATAATTCGTTTCAAACAATTATTTTTGTATAATAGAATGGTTTTCAAAAATAGCGATTTGGGAAAAATGATTTTAAATGAAAGTACGAATTTAAAATAGTCTAAATAATTTTTATATTCAAGAAAAAGCTACATAAAACGTGGCAACACATTAGTAAATACAGTGGCTATTAAAAGTGATTCAAAATTTCAAAAAATTATAGAAATATTTTAGAACTAAATTTATAAAAATATTCTTTAAATAATTTTTCATGGCCTGTAATACCACTATGAGAAGTGTAAATTTCCGGACAATATCAGAATCCGTAAACAATAACCCATAACTTTCGACAATGGAAGAAAATAATTCTATTAAATATTTTATGAACAACGAAAACAGTTATAATTTCAATCCAACAGTGATATATATTGTAGAAGACAATGCAAAAAAATAATTTAAAAAATATATTTTTCGAAAATTAGAAAGATTCGAAAAAACTTACACGATAATTTAATTTTTGTTATTTAATTAAATTTTAAAATGGTATAGAAATCAAATTTTGCAATAATATTATTAATAATTATTACGGAATATTGCCAAAATCTCGCCCGCAGAACATCAATACACTTATAAATATACACACACACGAGAACTCAGAACCATGAGCCATAGTTGATTTTAGGAAGTGGAAATTCGTATATGATGCTTCACTTGAGATTTATGTTCCAATATTCAAACTGCACATAGTATATTTGAAAACTGAAATATAAATCCAACCGATTTGGAATATATAACACGTCGATTAACGCATTATAAACCTAATTTGAATATATAATATGTCGAATATATATTATATAATTGAAATAAAGAGAACGTATATAAAGTATACATGGAATTTTTAAAATTTATTATTAATTAAATATTAATGAACATAAATAAAATTAATATTCTGCAAACGATATATGTAGTTACTCAACTATTTAAAAAAAATAGTTGAATATCCATAAGCAAAAAAAAAATTATTTTAGTAAAAGTATGAATTTTAATCAAGAATTTTATCGTTTGTATTTTATTAGAGAATTTTATCGTTTGCAAAATAAGAATTTTAATAAAAAAGTTTTATGAAATTCTTATAAATAATATATCTTAATATATCCTTGAAAAAATAGCTGAATATCTATAAGCAAAAAAAAAATTATTTTAGTAAGAGTATGAATTTTAATCAAGAATTTTATCGTTTGTATTTTAATCAAGAATTTTATCGTTTGTATTTTATTAGAGAATTTTATCGTTTGCAAAATAAGAATTTTAATAAAAAAGTTTTATGAAATTCTTATAAATAATATATTTTAATATATCTTTAAAAAATAGCTGAATATCTATAAGCAAAAAAAAATATTTTAGTAAGAGTATGAATTTTAATCAAGAATTTTATCGTTTGTATTTTAATCAAGAATTTTATCGTTTGTATTTTAATCAAGAATTTTATCGTTTGTATTTTATTAGAGAATTTTATCGTTTGCAAAACAAGAATTTTAATAAAAAAAGTTTTATGAAGTTTTTATTTTGCAAGCAATCAGGATTATTCAATTATTTCTTTCTTGCATTTATTCTATAGAGTATTCGGATTGTAACAAAAGTATGTTAATATCATTTGTGATTTGTACTTATTTAATTTCAGAATTCAAAAATATATCAAATAGAAAAACTTAAAGTTGGTGTTTTTACATCTTTCTATATAAATAACATTCTATTAGATTTCCCAACTTATAATTTCAACTTTTTCAATTTAAGGTCCAAGATAAACAAATCCTGCATATATATCCCAATAACTCGCTATTGTTGTTGTTTTTTTTTAGTTATTACAATAATAAAAATGATTTAATATTTAATTTAGCTCCAATAATATGAAACAGACTAATGTTTATGGCAACCAATACTTTAGAAGTACTAAAGTACGCGTCTTTTATTTTTTTCCTCTACCTAAAGCAAAAAGTTATCTTTCCTCTGAAAACTATTTGTACATGTATTAAAAAATGCCTTTATGTGAAAAAAAGTTATCATCAATCTTAATGCTCTCATGAAATATACAAAAACTTCATAAAGTATATATATATATTTTTTTTCTTTAACAAAAATGATTCTCCAAAAATAACTCTATCGAGGTGAAAATTTCTGTTTTATTGATTTACAGTTAATATTATTTTGGGAAATCCTTTATCATCCTTTAAACTAGGAAAACAAATCTACCTAGGGACATGCAAAAAAAGTTTTTTTATAGTCTAGTATTAAACAGGTCCTGCGTCAAAAAAAATGTTAAACGTTCGATAAAAATTTCTTGTCAGCAAGCCGGAGGCCGATGGTAAATTCTTTTTCATCTAGGTTAATGTTTGCATGCCTTTTTTTTTATAAATAATAATATTAAAAAAACATTTTTCTATTTTCAGATGTCATCGATAAACCAACTTAATATATCGTACAAAAGAACTTATGATTTAAATATTTTTTGAAATATTTGAGAGACTTTTATTTGATCCAATATAATTTTTTTCAAATTATTCCAATCAAAAATTAATGTCTGTATCGGTATATCAGTATATTGTTACAAACCTATAATATTGCTACCCGGCATAATTGGGTCATCGTAAGAAAGACCGTTATACGATCGGTCCTGTACGTGCTGAGATCAATGAACTTAGAGCTTGGCGACAGACTTGGCGAGCATTTGGCGGCTTGGCGATAAATTTGGCGAGTTTGGCGACTAAATGGATAGTACCGGAAAGTTCGAGAACTTTCACGAACCATCCACTAACAACTGAGATGCAGCCAGGTACGCCCTGATTGGTCAGAAGATTCTGGCCCCGCCTCCCGGAACTATAAAAGACGGGCACTCAGAAGCTACGAAGTAGTTGTTGTTGTGTGGATCGTCCGGGAAGTCGAGTCGTGTGTATCGGAAGAAGTGGTGTGGATCGTCGTCGTCGTGTGTATCGGAAGAAGTTGTGTGTGTGAGAGTGGTCGGAGTCGCCGACGAGTAAACAGATTTGAGAGGATCAGACAGCAAGAAAGCTGCTGAATTAGCAATTAAATGTGCTGCGTCATTACGATATACTGGTGGTATTTGCAGTAGAAGAAAAATTTTGTAACAATATGTATGTTTACTGATGTAAAGACTTGGTAGAAACAAAAGTTTAGGACTAATTCAAGATTCTTGCAAAAACATATGGGTTTTAGTGCAAAACCTTAAGTTTGGCGGTAATTTCGGTCTTTTCTTTTCAAGTTCCAAATGTACATAACTTTACATTGCTTACTAATTACGCTTGTATTTTGATCCGTTCCTTAAACAGTATTATAAAAAAATTGTGTAACAAATCTCAAACAAGTGTCATAATTAGTATTTTATTAACCTTGTTTGAAAAATGAAAATCTATGAAAAAAGTCATATTTTTAGGAAAACTAATTTAAAGTTTATGTTTGTTTGTTTTTAAATTTTTAAGGAGATGAAATAATAATTTTTCTTCAAACTTTCCTAGATTTGTAATCTATTGCCTCTTTTTCTTGAGTAGGATGACTTTTTTTTGGGGGGGGATTTTGAAAATTATTTTTTCTTGATTTTTTCTATTAATGAGTATGTATAAAGATCAGATATCCAGCTAACACCGAAATGTTTCATTATTTCTTCAGCTATTTAAAATGACGCAGTATCTAAAAAAATCGAAATTTTGTTATTGACTCATACGATAAATTGAATCGTTCCAAATGCTTTTATAAAATTTCGAGCTGTATAGATATTTTTTATTAAGTTATCGAAAATTTGGACAAACTGTATTCAAAGGAAAACTATTTATCTGCTTATCCGATAATAAGTGAATAAGATGTCAGAACTCAGAAAACGAAAAGAATAAGATTTATTACACAGGCTTAACATAACAAATAAATCTGTAGTAAATTCTGAGCCAAATCCACCAAATACAAACTAAAGTTCAGCAAAGAAGTTTGATAAATAGTTTTAACATCTGCTAAATATATTGTTACGAAATTTCCAGGGGTTCGTTTGGATAGTGGTAATTATATTATATGGTGTGGAGAACGCTCAATCAGCAGGCGGCAGTAGAAGATGAAACAACGACGTTTATTTACACGAAGACACACAGGACAGCACAAAGACGACAACTATATACAGCACAGAAGACGATTATCTTCAGCCGAGACGTGCAGCATACAACAAGACTCTACTGCAGACAGTAGCGCACAGCTTAGTTCAGCACTATCTTGACTCCGTCGCTGCTCTGGTAATCTCTGGAAGACTCTTTCTTCACCGTCGATTCCAACCACTCTTCTCTGTCGCTTCCGACTGCTCTGCTCTGGCATCACAGACTGCCTCCTTTTATAGGTCTCAGGAGGCGGCGCTAGAAGCCTCTCAACCAATCAGGAACTTTCGACGCGTATCTCGGTTCCTACTGGACGGATCGGGAAAATTCCTGATGTGTCGGGTATAATATATTTTGACGCCAAAGTCGCCAAATTCGTCTCCAAGTCGCCAAGTTTGTCGCCAAGCTTTGGGACCTCCGACGCGACACCCAGACTCCGTCCAATGCAAATGACTGTAAAACAGTCTTTCTGATGATGGAACCAACTATGCTGGGAAGCCGCATTCACAGATTCGTAACAATACCCTTAAAAATTTCTGAATCAAATCCCTTAAAGTGTTGTCCGTCTGTTGGTCTGCACTTTTACATGCATGTAAATGCTGTTAATCTAAAACGTTAAGACTTGAATAAATGGAATTGGATACCTTCTTATATCAATATTTTAACTGTAGTTCTATGTCAAAAAAATTTTTTATTCACTCAAATAAAAGCTGTACAATATGCGTATTTGTTTTTCTTTGCTATACTACGAAGAGTAAAACTTTCATGAGCTGAAATTGAAAATAAAATTTTAAACACTCAGGGTGTTCACACATCCATGTCTAATATCGATAATTTTAAAAGAGAAAACAAATCTTTTGCAGATTATGCTACTAAGGTTGGGTTGCTGTGCCCGGATTTGCTATGTCAAAAATAGCTTGATACAGCATACACTATAGTACCTGAAACTTTTGTATCTGATACAGTCAGTAACAGTCTGTAGCGGATTAGTATGAGCGAGGATAGAACTTGGGGTCTTGTGGCTCTCAGCCGAGTAACAAGACAACAGCAATTGCCTGTGTTTCGTAGCTGTTATCTGAAGCAATTACCCGTGTTTCATATCTGTTATCTTACTTATAAGCTTTTCACCACAAGTCTCTTCACCCATCGCAATGAAACCGAGCAGTCGATGGATGTCGGTTCCCGCACTTGAGCAGATATTGGCAGCTAAAGTAATACGAATAGGATTCCAGATTGGAATTTCGCTTCTCTAGAAGAGGTACTGATGACGATAAGTTGGTGGCCTTGATTTCGACAGTGCTTGATGAATGGAGGAGAAGAAGGAAGGAAAACTTTGGTTGATATACTTAATATAGCAGATGGTAGGATTTCTTAAGTGATATGTAAACTATTAATGAGTAAATGGCAGTATTGGCTGGGAATGAATACATCTAATTAAAAAACATCACGCAAGCTCAAACAGTTATCGACAAGACAATAGCAATCGAATACTTTGAATCGATTAATAATATTAAGAATCTATGATATTACTTCCTCAAGCTTTTATGTATCCTGTATAGGAAAATAGCTCCATTAGGATTCGAGTTCCAGCATTTACTGAAGAAAAGTGAAGGACATAGAAAATTCGAGAATCTTATCGATTGCTCCAACAGGAATCGATGTTTCAGCTTTTGTTCTAGAACATCCGATGGCTATCACAGGATCTATAAAATTTGAATTGCACTAATGAGGATCAGTTTGTAATGAGTTGTCAGTAGCCGATAATGGTCAATGGAGAGGAGCTCAAATGAGTAGTTGAACGAAGTTTCTCCAGCAAGTTCTCTTTGTGCGCATTGAGATATTACGGTTGATTTTTACAGGTTGTTTTTTTTACTGCAATGTTATTTTTTAGAAATTGAATCTGAGTTTTGTTGCCTGTGTAACGGGTGTTCGTATAGAATAGCGAGACATTATTTGTTATTGAACCTTGACGTTCAACAAACCTGTTTAGATTTTATTTTTCAGTAACAGTATAATACCAACCAATCGAAAAGAAACTTGTTCGTGAATATTATCGATACGCATCAGTTGAATCCAAAAATTAATACCGTACTTGATATTCTTATTTTGTATCAGTTTTGATACCTGATACTTTTGCATACCTGATACAAAGTATCAGTATCATACGAAATCAACCAAATCTGTGCACAGTAAGGTTTCACGGAGTCCACTTCCACTGATTATTGGAAGCAACTCCAGATGTATATTGCTCTGGTTCCCTTTCGACTCCGGGAACAGTGCCAAAAGGGGCTTTTATTTATCCTTCAGAGGATTTCACAAATGTCGGTAAAAATGCTCCAGTGAAACCATGTGTCTCGAGTTGGCGAAAAAGAAAAAGTTAACAAATTGTGCTACTACCGATTTTCGGAAGCAATCATTAATCTTAACACAATAAGCAACAATTTCGTGGTTGAATTCCTTCGCGAATTACATATCACGAGGCAAACATCATTTGCTCGATTTAAAACCCATTAAGAAAATACTGTAAAAACAAAAGGATTATTTTTTTATCATTAAGAATCTATTTTATTCTTGCTCTAGCTAATGTTAAAAAATTGATAATTTGTAATGATTTAAAATAAAACAAAAACAAATTCTTCTTGGAGTTATAATGAGTAAAATATATAATTTTAAAATCCAAAATTTCATTTGATTTATAGAAAAGTAAAAAATCACGAATGAAAGTAGAATTATGTGACAAGTCTCTAAATTTTATATGATAAATTAAATACTCATTTGTTTAAATTAATTGAGTATGTTAGGAAAGTTAAATCTCTAATAAGTGAAAAATACTGAAAGCAGTTGTTGAGGAAAGAAACAGAGGAAATAATTCAGAATGACTAGATACACACTTTACGATATTTAAATTGTAACTTAATGAGATTTAGAATTGTTAACATAAATAATACACAGTATTTCACTTATTAATGATATGTATTTGTAATATTTAACATATTAATTTGTAACATATTGTAATGATATGTATTTGTACATATGATATGTATTTGTAAAAAGTTAAAACGATTTTTCGTTTCATTTGGAAAATTTTAGCCATAACGCACGAACTCAAACTGAGTTTAGTTTAGTTTCAGTTATATTAACGTCCCGTTTGAAGCAACACTAGGGCTATTTTGGGACAGACCTCGTAATTTTGAACCAGGGTCAAATGACGAGGACGACACCTGAGCTGGCACCCCCCTCTCCACACCACACCAGTGGGAGGACGTTTGGTCAGGACGGATTTAACGTGCAACAGACCCCTTACACGACGGTTCTTCAGTGGAATCGGGTCTCGAACCTAAAACCCTCCGGTTCCGAAGCCGACACCTAACCACCAGGCCACCGCGGCCAGAACTCAAACTGAAGCGAGTGTATTTTTCCTTTCTCGTATACGTAGTATAAAGAAAGTATAGTAATCGTCAAATCGAACTCGAGGTTTTGACGAATCTCCATTATTTTACACACCCCTAAGTGTGAAAAACACATTTTTTGAAAATGTCCATTTCTCTGCCTGTCTGTGACAAAGATAATCAAAAAAGATTTGCGCTTGACTTTTGAAATTTGATATATAGTCTATACGCCAAATGTGCACCTTTCTATCAGATTTTGAGTAAAATCTCTTCAGAGCAGTCCGCCATCTGACTCTCAGACCCGCCACGAAGGCACAACGATTTAAACCATAAAATTGAATGACCGGACAGCCGCAACAGCAACAATGGTGGGAACTGTGGTTGATTCCTAAGGGCCATCACCGGCCACGGCTCAACCCTCCCCAAAGGAAGTACGTCCAGTCATCGATGGGAGGAGTCAGATCCCCCACCTATTTGTGTACCCTCCAGGGTGACGCGATCCAACCACTATGCCGGAAGCATCTCATCCTCATTTCGAGGTGCCCCTCTGTGGTATCTCTTCAGAGCAAGTCCGTCTCTCTGGCTGTTGTTGTTCGAATATAAATTAACTCGATATTTACAAAACGAAAAGAGCTAGATAGATAAAATTCGGTGCAGCAGATCTGTCATCTATAGTGTAGGTACCTTTCAAATGTGTAGCGAAATCCATCAACGAGTTAACTATCTGTCGGTCTGTATTTTCAGAAACAAGTTACACGCAATAATTCAAGAATGCGGTGACTTAAATTATCAAATTTAGTAGTGGATTTTGTGACTACAAGTGTATTTTTAGGCAATTTGTTTTTTTTTTTTTAATCGGTTGAGCACAAAGTGCCTAAAACACAAATTCAATTTTCGGATGCTATTAATGTACTTGAGAGATAAATCGCCAAATATCTTGCCAAGAGCGACAAATAATGTTAAATTCACGCCAGAAGTTGATATTTTTTAACTGTACAACTGTACGCACAACGCGAAAAAGTTTTAGGGTGACATTCTCGCAGTCTTTAGATATTTTTTTTTCTCTTGTCACATTTATACTAATTGTGGGAAATATGTTTTAAAAATTGCTGGCGGCCTGGCTTATGGGTAGCGCATCTTCACCGTAATCTGGGCGTCCCGGGCTCGAATCCCGGTTCGGGCATGG
This sequence comes from Argiope bruennichi, assembly GCF_947563725.1. Classification (NCBI taxonomy): domain Eukaryota; kingdom Metazoa; phylum Arthropoda; class Arachnida; order Araneae; family Araneidae; genus Argiope; species Argiope bruennichi. Next base: position 11,711,064 of record NC_079157.1, on the reverse strand, counting down.
TTGTCCTTCATCTGTGTTGCCAATGATATGGGGGTTTTAGAGAAGCTCGTAGGCTCGGTAGCCTTTTATCTTATATTCGGTTAAATTGATACATAAGTAACAGACAATATATATTGAATATAACTTTGAGGGTCTTATTATAATATTTATAATAATTATGAGGAATATATTGATAAAAGAAAGAAAAGAAAAGAAATAAAATTAAATAATAATAATAATTAATTTTATTAACTGTTAATTATTAATATTTTACCTAACGTCCTAATATCTGTGTACTAGAGTATGTGCATTGGACAATGGCAGGGAACTTTCATCTGTGTTCTATCTGTGAGATGTGTGAATATGCCCCCCTGTAAAAAGGGGTTGTGCAAGCGAATGTGTGTGTATCATCTTCATATGAGGTAGAAGTCAGACTTCTGCCCACAGGTGCTCAGGGGTCTTTACCCTCAGAAGCTACTGCACCCCCCAAAAAATACAAAATAAAATGTAAAAGAGGAGTTTAAAATTTTAAATGATCGTTATATCACAAGATTAAAAATAATTTTTTTAAAAATCATAAATTCATCGTGCAGACAGTTGAATTAAAATTTGATTCTGATTCGTTTCAAATAATACTAATTGTTTCTTTATTTGCTCTATTTATTGCCTAGTGGACATTTCGTTCCTGACTATAGACTGACATTCCGTCTCTGATTCCCCGTAGCTCCGAAATTAATTAAATTTAGGACCTTCCCATTCCGCTTCACTTCAATTAAATCGATGATACAAATTGAATCGTATACATTACGCAACAATGGCTTCCAGTATTTGAATGCGAGGTTATGAGCATTTTATTAATAATACGGCAATCACGAGTCTTGAGGAAGGCTACATGATCCCCGAGTTGTGAATGACTATTGATTCAGGGTTTATTATAAAAGTCAATAGATGGAATCGACGCTTTTCGTGTTTACGGACTGCTAACTAAGCAATTAATAGGGCGATATGAGCAAATGTTTTGCACCGTAAGTAATTGATTTGATACTCGGATCAAATTATGATGATATGGCGATTCATGAATGCATTCTAATGTCATGATAATAAGTATTATTTGTCTATGCTTAGATTCTTTTATTTGTCTATATATTAATAAAATAGGTAGATTAACAGAAAATTTTGAATGAAATTATTTCAATCGAAATTGTATTTAACTACATGTACAGGATAATCGGCAATGTTCTTTCAAGTCCTTTAAATTCAAAATTATATCTCGCAAGCTAGGGAAATAACTTATAAGTGGGGTAAAATCACTTGAAATGTCTTGATCTAGACTGATCAAATAACGAAGCAGAATTTCCAGACAATTCTTTATTTTACAGCCTTATATATACAAAAGAACAACTTGTTCTAATCTTGGTTAAATAAATAGTAATTTACACCTGTAGTAGGAGACACAACTGTCGAAGTCGAAGGTTTATCTTGAAACTTAGTTCTCCATCAATACGGAGAAACAACACCACAGGGAACTAACAGGTTGTTACTCAACACGACCACTCCAGGGGTAGTTCTCGGACTCCGAACTCGTGGGCGTAGTCCAACAGTCTGCCTGCAATTCGTTTCTTCTCCTCTCCCTAAAAAAAAAATCTCCGCACTTTATTTCGGCGACAATTTCCGCCTTTTAATTTACATTGGTCATTTAAGCTCTCTTTCGGCCAATCGGGGTTCAGCGATATGCTCCCTCAGCGGCGCCAGTCGGTCGTGGGAAGGTCCTTTTAGTGATGCACCTTTCATAACTGACTATTCTGGAACACGGAGTTATCATAGTCCTTTCACAATGATAAACATTTAGCATCCAGATGTTTGGACACCCCTTTCTCTTTGAAGATACCATCAATATCTCTTGGACGAGGAATTCCCACATGGTCTTTCACTGTAGTCGCTAATGAACAGATGCGAAACCACCCAGGTGAAAAGATCCACCATCTGGCTATCTCGAGGAGTTTAGTAATTAACAGCGACGACACAGCTGGCTGTAAATGTCTTATAAGTACTGAGAAACGGAGAATGTTACACACTGTATTGTATTTATTCAGAGCTCATTGAGGCGAAATAAGGAAATTACAAAAATAACTCAAGAATTAAAGGATGTTGGCCAAAATTTTCTAATTAGACTTTTTGACTGATATCCTTTAATTCTTAAGTCATTTTTTAATTTTCTTATTTCGCCGCTATGAGCTCTGTAAATATCTTAATATTTACAGAGCTCAAAGTATAGTATGGTCATTTATAGAAATCATATGTATAATAAGGACATTTATAGAGCTCATAGTTATGGATGTTTTTCCTCCATAAACTACCAAATAAACCATGATAGTAACACGTTTTATAAACGCTTTTGAATAATCACGTCTACGAATCTAGCGTTTTAAATAATCACGTCTACATGAAACGAAGACACAGGTGCCCTTTTTTTTCCGGTATACTGTGTCGTTGAATAACACGTGTTCCAGCTGATGGAATACTTGAGTTTGTCCAACGATTATATGTATGCTTTCTTTATAAAAAAGTTAAAAATATATAGAATAAATAGTTTAAGAAACAGCCAACAAAATAACATTGAAATTATTTTTCCAACAATTATTTTTACTTGAGAAAAATTAACAAAATTTCTTGAATGAATAGGTTTTAACATAGCTCGCTATAGCTGAAAATTATAAATCAGCTTGATTTAATTTTTCATGTCTTATTAAGAAAGAAAGTTAAAAAGGAATTTTAAACCCTTTTTCTTCATTTATTGTTGAATTTAACGGTTTTAAAAGCGAGAGAAGTTAAATGTTCCATGTAGTGGAAAAGGGTTATGAATTTCGAATTCACTTCTTGTTGACTCAATTTGATTTTAAAAATATTCACTTTTTTAAAATATATATTTCTTTCACTAAAAATATCTTCTTACCAAAAGGGCGTCGTTGATTTTCTAAAATATTATTTATACAAAACTTTTTTAAACATAACAATCAATTATTAATTTTACAATGAATCGTGCCGATTTTCAAAAACATTATGATTTTACAATAATTATGGTGTAAAAAAAACGAATATTCAAAAATACAAGTCGCTAAATGCTGAATTCGAACATTATTCTGGTTGAATTGGAACATTATTCTGGTTCAATTGGAACATTATTCTGGTTGAATTGGAACATTATTCTGGTTCAATTGGAACATTATTCTGGTTGAATTGGAACATTATTCTGGTTGAATTGGAACATTATTCTGGTTCAATTGGAACATTATTCTGGTTGAATTGGAACATTATTCTGGTTGAATTGGAACATTATTCTGAATTTGAACGTAGGCATGGTTAGTTATATCACTGTAAATTTTTTTCAAAATTCATTATTTTTTTTCATTGGTTACTTTATGGTGGAGATTATGCATGGACTCTTAATGATTGGGAATGATGTACCTATCCTAATATTCTTAAAAAAAGAAAAGCATGAAAGTTCTGGAAAGCACTTGGGAAATATAATACGTAAAACGGTGCGTGGTGTATACGAATTTCTTATCTGATTTTGAAATTTGAAAATTTGTTCTATTTATAGATAAAATAGCATTTTATAAAAAGGCGATTTCAAGATAAATATTCTTGCATCACTGTAAAGTTTTGATGTGACGTGCTGTCAAGTGCCTCGTTTTTAATCGTATTTTCTATTCTAACCATGAAAGGCTACTCCCCCAACAAAAGGCATTCAGATAAATCTGAATAACCCCTACCGCAGGTGCCCCGTAGAAAGTAGATAATCTCACACCAGTTCTGTTTCTACCAGGGCAACGAGAACCAACCACCATGCCGGATGGATCTCATCCTCATTTCTGGGATAACCCCCGAGGGAACACTTTATTATAAAAGTAAATTGTTTCTTAATACCTGATCTCTCATCAAAATTCACAAACAACTTTTCAGAACTCTCTATATAAATTTCATTATTTCCATTATTCGTAATAATTCATATTACACCAAAAGATTAACTATATGTAGATTCTGGGATGTTATGCCAACGATATGAAAGGAATGTTTACCGAAAAGTAACTTTTTGGTCTGTTTTCATCCAAAAAAACATTTGAAACTTTGTACTCATGAACTTATAATATCCAAGTAATAACACATTTCAATAAATAGCAATAGTAATTCAAGGTAATACAGATTTATTAAAACTAATAGTTGAAAACAAAATTTTCAGCATCAATAGGGGAACTAAGATATGATCATATGATTATCTTGACACACATCCTCACAGACTGACTACTTCGAACCGCCCGAAAACACACGGAAAAACTTGAATGACAGGGACGCCGCAACAGCAACACCGGTGGGAACTGTATTTGAGTCCTAAGGGCCATCATCGGCCACGATACAACCCTTCCCTGAGGAAGCACGTCGAGCCATCGATGAAAGTAGCCAACCCCCACCTTTTCATATATCCATAAGGGTGGCGAGAACGAACCACCATGCCGGAAGCTTCTCATACTCAATTAATAGGTCCCCCCCCGTGGCACTATCTTGACACACATAAAAAAATTAAATAATTAAAAATAAGATTAAACTTAAAACATATTCAACAGGATTATTAAAATCCATATTAACTGATTGCAAACAATTAAAATATTTGCACTGATTATATCCTTATTTAAGATAATCTTATATGAATCATATAATCTTACAAGAGTCTTATTCTAGGTATGATTCTATGATCTTCTATTGGCCGCGGTGGCTTGGTGATAAGGTTTCGGCTCGTGAGCCGTAGGGTTTCAGGTTCGATACCCGATTCCACCGAAGAACCGTCGTGTAAGGGGATCTGTTGCACGTTAAATCCGTCAAGGCCAAACGTCCTTCCACTGGTGTGGAGAAGGGGGTACCAGCTCAGGTGTCGTCCTCGTCATCTGATCATGGTTCAAAATTACGAGGTTCGTCCCAAAATAGCCCTAGTGTTGCTTAAAACAGGACGTTAATATAGCTAACTAAATAACTAATGATCTTTTATTAGTAAAAAAGGGTTTAGTGTTACTGCTATTTCTACCTTTTAATTTGTCTCTTTATTTTATAAATGTGTATTACTTTGTATTTCTTGTTTCGTATTCTTATGTATTTTATCTTTATCTTATTTTATATTGTTTTTTTTAATTGTTTTTCCTTTATATTTAGTACTTTATTGATTCTGTAAGTATAATGCAAATAAATGCGCACTTTGCTTTGAATTTACACCACTATTTAAATATCAAATTATTTTTATGTAAATATTCGGGTTATTCTTCATTTGGTGGAAGGGGGTGGGGGAAGGTAGTAGATCATCATTCTTTCGTGGGTAACAGAAAGGGAATGGAACTTTTCTCATATTGAAGCAGTATATGCTTACAGATTAAATTTAATTAACGGTTAATACTTTTGACATATCCTGTTCCGCTTTAGTTCGGAAATAGTTTGATCTATCCCCTCATCAATGCGTCTCGCCGTGGATTTTTGGTTTGTAATTCTTTTCGCTACCAGCGCTGCTTATATGTAAAAATAGTTTTCCATTAAACAATGAAAGGGTGTTTCCAATCTAGTTTAACTTCGAAAGCCCTTTCGTCAAAATCTGTTTTCTACTAAATTCAGCTTGTATCAATACATTTATTCTTCATGTTACAAATGCATACTTGTTACATGACAAAAATGAGGTAATAAAATCTAACAAAAATGAGGTAATAAAAATGAGAATTCTTGATGAACCTAAAATCTTACATTATAGTATTGGATCATTTTCGTGCATGTTTATAGAATTTGAAAATGAAAGTTTTTACACCCTATTTGAATATTAAATAAAATCTTATATTAATATTTACTTCCCTGGGGCATCTCGAAAAGAGGGTGAGAAGCTTCCGGCATGGTGGTTGGATCTCGCTACCCTGGAGGGTACACGAAAAGGTGGGGGATCTGGCTCCTCCCATCAATGATGGGACATACTTCCTTAGGGAAGAGTTGTACCGTGGCCGGTGATGGCCCTTAGGACTCAATCCAAATTCATGCTAGTGCTGCTGTTTCGACAGTCCGGTCATTCTGTATTATTTATCCGTATGCCTTCGGGCGGGCCGGAGAATCAGTGATATGACTTATATTAACATTTATGCAGTGTGAATTGTTTCTTTAAATTTGCTTTAACTTAGTGTCATTAAAGCGTCACTTAAGTGTCTGAATGTCATTTTTTTACCTATAAAGTCTGCATTAGGTAATACTGCATGAAATTAAAGAATTATCTCTTTAATAATACTAAAATTTGCATATATGTTACTAGATAACTCAAAAACGCAATTACTTAAATGTATGAAACTTTATATGTGATTTTGTACCACATTTGTAATACTGTATTAAATTTGGATTTCAATCGATCGGACAGAATACATCCTAAATAAACCTCCGGTGTTCTGGTGCTTCTGTATTAACAGCATCCCAGCGATCAATGGCCAAAAAATTTCGACGAAGTACATACGCTATTAGGTAACTGTTGCTTGCAAACGGCATATGGTTAACAATACACAAGAACATTTATTAGAAAGTAAGCGAGAAAAATTCAGAGAGGCATTCCACTGGTTTAAATTATAGTAATAAAATCATTTTACTTCTAAATTTTAGTAAATAAAATTTTAAAATTATTTTTGATTTATTTCTTAAACTGAACATGTACTTCTAAACATGTACCGTATTTCAAAAAAAAAAAAAAATGTCAGATCTAAAGTCAATGTTAAAACTTAAAAGAATTTCGAATAGAATATTTCCAATTCACTCATTATAAAAGAAAGATCTCAATTGTGAATGAATGAAGCATTATAATTCTTGATTAACAAATCTCAACTAAATAAATCCAAGGAAAATCCAACAAAGCATATTTAATCTTATAAATTGATGATATTTCAGACATCTCACAAGTTTTTATAAAAGCCAAACCCAAGATATCAACGGATTCATTAAAAATTTATCTCTCAAACGTCAGTTCAGTTTAGTCATATTAACGTCCCGTTTTAAAGCAACAGAAGTTGCCTCGTAATTTTGAACCGAGGTCAGTTAGCTTTCACATCTGAGCTTTCACCCCCTCTCCAAATTTCCATACTTCCAGGGAGTGAATGTTTGGCCCCGACGGATTTAACATGCACCAGCGCCCCTTACACGACGGTTCCTCGGTAGAATCGGGTCTCGAACCTGAAACGCTCCGCTCCGAGATTTTACCACCAGGCCATCGTGGCCCGTTTCAAGTGTCAGAAATTTGACAGAACTAGAATTTTGTTTCAATATTTAATGGGAAAAAAATCGCTCTTTTTAGAACAGTGAATATTTAAAACCCTTTCAATAATGTTTTGTTTGTAAGTTAGTTCTTTGTGAAAGTTGAATTTATTAAGGAATGATAATTGGACAAGAAAATAATTTTTTTGTGGCATTTTGGGGTATTTTTTTCTATTTATAAAAAAATCTGCATCATGACAAAGCGGAAAGAAATATTAAATCTTTTCCTCGATTTTTATTGGTTTACTTTCTTTTCTGTTTAAGTAAAAATTATTTAAATTTTTGTCAAGAGAACATTGGCTTTTTCTTCTATTTCTCATATGCCTGAGCTCCCCCAGTGAAACTCATAGTTAAATTAATTTTTTTTGATAATTAGTTTTGTTCTAGTTGCCGTTAAAAATTATTTAAAAATCCTTAAAAAAAACGTGCGATAATTCTTGTAAAACTTTTTTAGTAAGATCTTTTCTAAATGTAATTTGGGGAGCTGTTTTCTTCAACAAAGACGGTGCTTTTATTCATTTTTTATTAAAATGCAAATGGTGGCAAAAAGTCTCTAATGAAACCTGTGTCCCATTTTGGTTTAAGATATTAATTAAAATTTGTATTGCTACTAACTTGCAAATGCAATTATTAATTTTAATGTCGTATCAACAGTTTTGTTTTACACTCGTAAGGTTACATATCATGTGATATATCATTTGTCACTTCAAAATGCTTTTGGAAATTGGTGTAAAAAATTATTTTTGATCATTATGAGCTTACTTTAGTGTAGCTCTAATCGTATACTATTTATACTCAGTAACTATTCTGATGAAGACGAAAAACATTTTATCCTGTAAAATCTATCAACACATATGGATGAAAAAGTCTGTTTGTTTTGTAAGAAGTACACTGAAATCTCATGTTCTTGTATATCGGAAATTCTGATGTTTATTAATAGAAACTTTATTTAACCACTTTTACAGCTATGAGGAATATAATTAACCCCAATTCATAATATAAAACCCAACATGTTTTAGTTTCGTATTTCATCCTATAATGAAATATTTTGAGATTTTAATTAATTATTATATAGCCAAATTAATTCAAAATTAAATTACTTTATTTTAATAAGCTTAATGAATTATCTTTCTTAAACCTATTTAAATCCAAGAAATTTTTTATACCATTACTAAAAAAGAGTAATTCTTTAAAGGATTAAGAAATTGTGTACTGTGTTTGTTCAAGAGATTTGGATATTTAGGATATATAGGATATAGATATTTAGGATACTCCAGGTTACAAAGAATTAGTTGCTTAAATTTGTGTTGTAGATGAAGTATCAACTAATTTTTAAAATAATTAATGTCCAAATAGTAATAAAATGTAGTATCTAATTAGGAGTTTAAATTAATTCAAGGTTAATTGATAAATGTTTATCATTTTATTACATAAAATAATATTGGAGATAAAAATAATTTTTTTATTAATTATTATGTATTATTAATTAAATTTATATATATTATGTGTGATTTTGTGTAATTCTTTAACTCCATAAGATTATAATTAGTCCTCAGTTATTTCAGATTTTTCTGCTGTATCTAATGGTGAAAAAAAAATAAAAAATAAAAGTCTAGTGAGAAGATTATTCTGTTGGATTCTATTACTGACAGAACAACGAGAAAAAAACTCAGCAAGGTTGGACATTCATTTGTCCATCAACGTCGGATTGTTTTCTAAAGTAAAGATGCAACTATTCTCTGACCTGAGCGGGTTTCTTATCTGAGGAAGGTCATTGCTTCTGCTCATCAAAGCTCAGAAGCACGATAAGGAGCAAGTTATCCGAAATGGTGAGCTAACGGGAGAATTACTGCATCAGGTTGCTTTTCTCACCTTATATGGGACTTCGATATCTTCTGCAAAAACAAGCTTCAGTCTTATTTCGGAATACGAAATCCTATTCCAAGCTCTCATTCTTCTATTCTACATTCTATTGCAATTCACATTTCAGATATACAAACATACGCGAGGCATTAAAAAAAAAAACTTTATTTCAAAAAATAAAAATTGGTTAATTTATTTGAATAACAAGCCAAAGATGGAGAAATTAAAAGGAAATTAAAGATAAAGGAAATTAAAAACTTCTTCGTAGAAAAATTCACGCATTTGCGTTACCATAACTGGCGTTGAAAATTCACGCATGCGCATTGTGTTCTGATTGTTGACAACTATTATCAACGGATGAGGACTTGATTTAAATTATTTATAGGTTAGTTTTAAGCTTTTGTTATCAAATTGTATTTATGTTAGTCATATATTTTTTGTATATGCTTATAGTTTTAAGTGCATCGTTTTTTAAGTAGTTTTTTTTAACCTGATTTCGACCGATTATTTTAAAAGATTCTGTTTATTTTCTTAGTGTTTGATGCATTTAAAACTAAACATTGTTAATGAATCGATCCGTTCATGATGAATCTGAGAAAATTTTGTTGAAAAGCTTGAGATATTACATAATTAAGAAATATAATCTTTAGCGCCCATAAGGTTTAAACGCTCAGCGACTCTGTTATCAGTAATCATATTTAAAAGAAATACTTCGTTTCAGTAAAAAAAATATTCTTATATCAATTGCACTTTAATCATTTCCACTTTAACTTAAAACATAAATTCTACGGGAACTAACAGAAAATGAGAGAGATACATATCACGTTATGACTGAAGGTATTTATAATATTATGAGTGAATTATATGACTATCAAAATTTGAAGCTTTAAAATATTTTGATGAAGAAGCTATTAAAGTAGGAATTGCATAAAATACTTAATTATTAAAATTTTAACGAACATTAAGATTGGCAAACCAACTGGTCGCCAAAGGTGGCTAGTTATAAATAAAATGAAATTTTAAAACTTTTATTATAAGCAAGCTGCACTTTAGAATTCATTCAACTTGGAAAAATAAGCCGAATGTTCATACTTTGAGCATCAACAATAGGAAACCAACAGGATCTTTCTCGCATCCCTAATAAACTTGTCATGCCAGAGAACGCCTTACATGGCATTGGCGTACTATAGTTACGAAATATAAACCTTTGACGTGAATTTAACATTTTTATTGAATCATCATATGATCCTTGGCGAGTTATTTGGCGATTAATGCCTGGCATGTAGTTAACAGTATGCGACTTGAACTGAAACACGTCTATGAAGCCTCCTTCATCTTTTCTTCGAAAAAGGAATTATGCCGTTTAAATTAAATCAAAACTCCCTGTTTACGCTTTCACAATATAACAGCATTTGGGCGAGTTAACATAAGCGAATTATTGAAAAGCATCCTCTTGGGCACGAGTTTCAATGCCTAGCATATGTTGTATATTAAATTATGCTTATCTTGCTGCGTTTTTGTATCTGTTAATGTAAGTAACTATAAGAGATTTTGAAGCACCATGTATCTCCATTTAAGTAATTTTCCCTTAAGATAAAGAGTGCGGAGAAAATTAAAACCGTTTTCCGCAACCCAATGAGAGTGGAAACTCCAGTCTGAAGCAGAATACCCAACCAAATGGATGTGTAGATTAGGATTCGGTTGTAAGTCATTACAGTTATATTATAATTATATTTTTACTTTCTCCTATACAGGGTATTGAGGAAGTATTGTAATCGTCAAAAAATTCGAATTCGTGATTTCGACGAATCTTTATGTTTTAGACCCTCCTAAATTCGAAAAACCCATTTTTGGACAATTTTCTGTATATCTGTCTGTGACAAAAATAACTCTCCAATTTGGGCTAGAGAGATGAAATTTGGTTTGCGATCTTCACACAATATTTGCAGATTTCTGTCAAATTTTGAATGAAATCTGCTTAGTGGAAGTCCGTCTGTCCAGATTTTCGAATATAAGTTAACATGATAAGTACAAAACTTAGAGAGCTATATAGATGAAATTCAATACATAGGTTTAATATCTATAGTGTAGACATCTATGAAATTTCGAACCAAATTCAAATGTGGATTTATTGTCTGTCAGTCTGTCATTTCAGAAACATGTGAAAGCGATCGTTCAAAATGCAAAGACTTAAATATATCAAATTTGGCATGGCATTTTGTGATTACAAATGCCATTTTGTGTCAATTTTTTTTTAAAATCTACTGAGAGAAACTTGTCTAAAATTAAATCCGATTCTTGGATACTATAAGCGCATTCCAAGGATTAATCGCCAAATATGTTGTCAAGGATGACAGAATATATTGAATAAAAAAGGCACATTCAAGCAAATAGTTAACATTTCGTAGCTATTGTACCCCTGTGCCATGTAAAGCGTTCTTTGGCATGAAAAGTTTATTAGAGATTATGCAAGAAAGTTTTAGGGAGAAAAATCCGCCTGGTTTTCTAAGTTTAATGGTATAGTATTTTATGTTGGCCGCAGTGGCTTGGTGGTAAGGTTTCAGGTTCGAGACCCGATTCCACCGAAGAGCCGTCGCGTAAGGGGGCCTGATGCACGTTAAATCTGTCCTGACCAAACGTCCTCCCGCTGGTGTGGAGAGGGGGGTGCCAACTCAGATGTGGTCTTCGTCGTCTGACCGCGGTTCAAAATTACGAGGTCCGTCCCAAAATAGCCCTAGTGTTGCTTCACACGGGACGTTAATATAGCTAAACTAAAAAATAATGTTTTATGTTATTTTATTTAGTTAATAAATAATGGATAAATTTAAATCTCGAAATCATCTTTAAACCACATTTGATACAACATATCACAGCATTGTTGGACTAGTGACTAGGGATTGCAATACCTGTATACCAGGATACCGAATACCGGTATTTTGAGCCATTTGTACAATTTTGTAATACCGGTATTCACAAGTTTAAATACCGTTTTCTCGGTATTTACTTGAAATTTTTTAAATTGTCTCCATTATATGTTCAGGGATCGCAAACATAGCAAAATAGTATACGTTTTTGTTTTTATGTCTCCCTAACGGGCGAAATTAATTAGACTGTGAATACAAAGTTGTATCGTACAATCGTGAGAAGTGATAAAATACTGTTTGTCAAAGGATTGTAAAACCCTCCGAGCTTTTGCGCATGCGTTAGGATGGGTTTAATTTGACAAAATAGGGATGAAAGAAAAGATGAAAGGAGGAGATGTTTACATTTAGCAATGAAGACTCGCGGTTTTATGAGACGTAAACATTACAGATAATTAGTAATACAGAATGTCTTACGGTATTTACATAATTATAATGATTTTAAAAATGAAAATGAAAAAGAAGAAAAGAGATTAATCAATTCAAATCTGATCAAATTTATAGTAAATTTTCTTAAAATTTTTTACCCACAAACCTATCCAGATTTAGAAGAATTCGGTACAGTTATCGAAGATTATGATGATACTAATGTCGATCGTGAAAAGGAATTGTCTCTTGAGCAAAAATTAGAATTAGCGATAAATCAAAAAAATTTCAACAAACCAAAATACAATACAGAAATCAGCTATATCCGAAACCATCCGACGAAAAATCGATTTATTTGAAAATGAGGAATTTAGAGGTAAATACTTGGAAAAAGTATATTGCGCATTGCTAACAGTACCACCCACTAGCGTAGATGCCGAAAGAGCGTTTTCGACAGCTGACAATTTTTTGCACAAAATTACGTTCCAGGTTTAATGACTGTACAATTGATGCATTCTGTTTTTTAAGATCACATTTCAAAAATTTGTAATAGCACCACTGAATAGTGGTATTTACACTTTTTTGTGATTTAAATAAATAAGATGTTCCTTTATTTTATATATATATATATATATATATTTGCGATTCTTTATATACTGTTATAATAATATAATACAAATTAATTTTTATGATATTTACACTCTCTAATAAAATTGGCAAATAAAACAAAGAAACACCTGTGTTTTCTTTCTTTTCCTAAAATTTCTACTACCGGTATTAAAACCGGTATTCCGGTATTAAGATCTAAAAAATACCGAATACCGGTATTGAGCTTTTGGTCCGATATTGCAATCCCTACTAGTCAGTCACATCGCATTCCTTCGTCTTTTTACAGACTATAATTGGTATAAAATGGATGGAATTGATAAGTTCATTTGAAACCAAACAAACTTCAAGCACACACATATGATAGTGTTGCTTATGTGTTACAGCGCAAATCGACTTATTTGGTTATACCTAAATTACTCTTAAAGTTTTTCCCTGATTGAGAAAAATTAAAGTTTTCTCTTTGTAATACATGTTTCTTGCGTCCTTAGGAGAAAAATAATGATGGCATTACCTACATAACGAAATTATACTCAAAGACTCGATATTAATGTAACCTTGTTTACATGGCCTGTAGTGCGATAAATACAGCAATGACTGTGACCTACTTCCAATGTGGTAAAGGAAAGCTGAGGGGCTGCGTTGGTCTAGTGGTAAGGGCTAGGCTTCTGGTTCACAGGGTTCCATGTTCGAGACCTGATGACCGCAAAATCGTCATGTAAAGGGATCCGGTGCACGTTAAATCCGTCAGGGCCGAATATCCACACCCTTCTGAGGTGCGAAAGTTTGGCGAGAGTAGTTCTAGTACAGGCGCCGTCCTCGTATTCTGAGCGCGGTTAAAAATTAAGAGGATTGTCCCAAAATAACCCTAATAGCATAAAAATGGCAAGTTAATGCAACTTAACTTTTATTTTGGAGTTCTAATGAGGGAAGAAAAAAGATAAAAGATGAAAACAAAATAAATTTACTATCAAAAAATATATGTAGAATTAAGGGGGTTCTTTTCCGATATAGAAGCTATGGAGACATTTTCATATCGGTGGATCAGGTTTCTTATCCCTTTTCCAAAGATGTTACCACCCCATCCCCCTTGATTTAAGATGAATCTGAACATTCCTTTGAAGCTCCTCATTAGACTTGAGTTATTATACAGGCATCTTATCCAGTTATTCAATTCAGCGAACAGATGGAAACCACTCGGCTCTAAGCCACTTTCTCCGTGAAAGAGAACAAAGACGCAAGACTCTCGAAGCAGAAGATCGTGTTCAATCTATCAAGTATTTCGAAAAAAAAAAAAAAAAACAGGGAAGTAAAATTATAATTAACGATTTCGCTGATCAACAGGCCACAATTGCGAATCCGGAATGCGAATGTTCAGACATTCCTACTCCATATTTTTATCCTAAAGGAAAATAGGAAGAAATTCTAGACTAGTTAGAATTTTTAAAGGAACATTAAAACCTATTACATAACACTAGCGGAATGGTTCTTCGAAGAAGAAAGAGGGGACTTAGTATATAAATACTTGAATTTTTACGGCGATTATATCGAATAGTGACCATGACTGTACACAATATTGATTACACACAATTTGTTAATAAGTTCATTTAGTTCTCTAATCTTGCCTATTTCTTATGGCTTATTGGAGCTTTGAAGGAGCATACCCTTTTTATCCTGTGTTTTATGCCTTTTGTGTACATCGCAAAATAAATGAAATGGCGCCACCAGTCAGCTTGTAGTTTCATCACAGATTCTTAAGTATGAAGTTTGGCAATTCAATTCGTAAGCTGTATGAACAAGATAATAATATCAGAGAGGAGTTTGTAATGACCGACACCATAATAGAGGCTATTTTAAGCAGGTCACAATGCCTGCATTATTATCTCAGGCTCCCATTATTCATTGTTCTCGGATATTTCAGTAGGACAAAGTTACTTTCCTTACATTTTGTCGGAATCCATTTGAAAACCCTATATATAAATATGTACTATTTTTTTAGTAATTTACATTATGTAAGATACAGTAATATTTTTTAAAGGTGAACAGTGCGTTGTATATTCTATTGAGTTGTTCTAGTCAGTATTTCAACGATGATCAACAAAACCTAATGAAGAGTGCAGTAAGTCACTTTAGAAAAACTTTTTACTTTTACTTAGGGACTTTTTTTTGTTTGGGTTTGACGGCAAGTTCGAAAGAATTGTAACTTAAGAACTTTTTTAACAATTCCTCTAGATTTAGAAAATAAAGGGGGACTTTAAACGGTTTACTCGATTTTCCTTCAGGTCTACATATTATTTTTCAAAAATATTCAGAATGATGCCGACGTCCTGGCCTAGGGGTCGAACGTTTAGGGATTTGGGAGTTCTGGGTTCGAGACTTGCTTCGGGCATGGTTGTTCTTTACCCTGTGTTCGATCTGTGAGGTGTGTGAAAGTTCCCCCTGTAAAACAAGGTTGTGCAAGCGAGCATGTGAGTGACAGCTTCTTACGAGCTAGAAGTCAGACTTCTGCCTTCGAATGCTCAGGGGTCTTCCCCCTCACAAGCTACTGCACCCTCTTTCCGTTGTAACGCGGACACGACATCATCATCATTCAGAGTAATGAGTTGAAAATCGTTCTATGTCAGTTTATGTTGTCAAAAATATGTTACACGTTTTGAATTTCATTCTATGATTTATGAGTTTTAAGCATGTGATAGATAACATGTTATCTCACTCTTCCGCGTTGATTTTTCTTTTAGGAAAAAGGTATTTTTCTATTTTAGAAAAGTATACGAGAAATTGTGAAAAAGAAATTTCAAACCTTGGTCAGGTCTCAATATCGATTTTATTTATTCATTTGAGATCCTTACATCTTGCAGAAGTATTTGGTTTCAATGTTAAAATATTCATAATATTACATTCTTAAATTTAACTTATAATGAATATATAAATTGCCATTCGGGAATTGCCACCACGATTCAAAAGAGTTCACAACCATTAATTCTTAGATCTACTCACGTATTTTCTGTGTAAGAATGAGTAAGGTCATTCATTATTTCAAACAGCATTTACTTTTTTTTTTTCATAAATAAGTAAATGTATTTCATCTGCCCCTAATATTTTAGGAACAAAGGCTCTATGCAGATAACATCATTCTTATGTTGCATCTCGTGCATTCTGTTTAAAATTCTGTTCTGGTAAGAACAATTTATTTTGTCCTTAGAGCAGTTTCGTTCAATTTTACTTGAATAAGCATCTTACAATTGAAATAATATCAAAAATGCAAACAAAAATCAAATGATACGAACTATTGTTTTCCAGGAAATGAAAAATAAGAAAATAGGGAATCTAAATGTTTAATCGTTATTGCTTTTAATTGCAAATGTTCTTTTATAGTATACGCAAAAATTTCTGCCATCTTCTTGCACATAACACAAAACCGTAATAAATATATCCTTAGTATTGCATTTTATAACATTATTATTAACACGAAGGCAAGAATGCATAGACAACAAATGCACAGACGAGATGTACACGAGCAACACACAGAAGCACACAATAATAAGCAGTAGCCCACAAGTAGTAATCTGTAGTAATAACAACCACAGTACACAAAGCGGCCAGACAGAATTCAGCAGGAGGAAGGAATCTCTGTAGCTACTATCTACTGTCTCTCCAAAAGCCTGCAATTCTCCACTGTCTTTTCGCTTTAGTTATATTCAACTGCCGAATCACTACTACAAGACTGGCTACTCCTCACAGGACTCGATGCTGCTTCTACAATAAACATCAGGACTCGGCACACAGCTCGATTCATCAAAGCTCCACTCAATGCATTTCGCTGGACGGATGCTACTATTCACTGTTGACCTGCTATGTTACTTTAAACCTCTCGACGACTCTTCCCAAGACTGTCTTCAGCTTAGACCTTCTATGGTTCCCGGAACTGGCAGAGAAGATTCTGGAACAATCAAACATATATCGTTTCCTATGGATTCAATCACCGAAATTCTCGAAGATTCCAGTATTATGTATTTTGTCGCCACTCTAAATTCGTCTCCAATTAGCCAAATGGTAGCCAAGCCCTGGGGTCACTGATTCGGCATCTGATCAGCATATAACAGAACTGATCGTAAAACGGTCTTTCCAGTGATTGAACTAACCGTGCTGGAGAGCAACATTACGTATTCGTAACAATATATATGATCATTAGTATGTTAGAAAATAAAGGGTGTCCCAAAATTAACGCAAAATGTGAATTTTCCACCGTTCGTGTAGTAAAATCTTGGCAACTCTACTAAAAAAACCGTTTGACAGCTGATAAATTAGGGTTAGTAAAACTGGAGCGTTAGACAATGGAATAACGTGTTTTCATAGTTAAACAATATTTCAAAAATAATGAAAGCCTGGCGGCCACAGCTCAAAAATTTGAGAATTGGTTCCCTAGATCATGTGATTTAACACCATTCGATTTCTTTTTATGACGTTATTTGAAGTCAAAAGTTACGCTCCGTGCAAATAGGCACACAAGCAAGCGTGCATTGAAGGAGGAGATTCAACGTTGCATCAAAGAAATTCAGCCACATGTTCATTTCTGTTCTACTAGTTCGTGTTCAGCCACTATTCAATAAAATTGTAACAGTTTAGAAAAAAGAAAGAAAGAAGTTGTTTTTTTTATTTAATTCAAATTTTGCATTAACACGTTGTTCTATCGTGTAACGCTCCGTTTTTACCAACCCTAAACTATCAGCTGCCAAATGGTCTTTTTAATAGGTTTGCCAACATTTACTGCACGAACGCTTTGCTAAAAATCCATTTTAATGCTTTTTTATAATATAAGCATATCATATATTAAATCTTTATAAAATTTCTAAAAGATATGAAATTCTCTTTCTATGTTTCTGTAATTCTACAAAAAACTGCAATTTAGCATCTTATTCAAGAAAAAGTCACAAAGATAAAAATTTCAAAATTTGTTCCAGGAAAAAGAAAAATTTTCTATAATGTTATTTCTTATCTCTTCGCTTTAAAATTTGTGATAAACAAACTCAGAATAATAAGAAAAGCAATTCATAATTTTAGGATCTGCTCAAGGTTTTTTTCTACTTGTTTTAAATTTAATCAAACTTTTTCTGCCCTTTATTACAGGTTTCAAAACATTTTGATTCCATAGAAGTTTTACTACCAAGTTTGCAACCGATTTTTGTTCACATTGCAAATCAAGGTTTTTTGAAATTTATATTTTTCAGAAATACGATTTCCTATTATTCAAACTAAAGAAATTTTTTATGAAAGTAAAATCTTTTGAACTTATTTAGATATCGGAAAATATTTTAACCGTGAAATCTTTTCACTTTGAGAGAATCTTTTTTTTTAACAGACAAATTAATATTTACTTTAAAGGAATCTTTTCTCGGCTTTTTTTAAAACAAAAAGAAAATTATTAAACAAAACAAAAAAAAAACACGCAACTAATTAATATTTGCTTAAAGAAAATATCCACTTTTTGAAGTTATTATTGAAATCAATTCAATGTAATCACTGCGAACAATACAATATATCACAAACTTAAAAAAAAAATGTTATTTATGTATTAAAATCTTGAATCATGGTTTTATTTCTTTAGTTACTATCGTCATATTTTTTTTATATTTTTTATATTTCTGTTGTCAACATATCTTTATCTCAACTAATATTAAAACTAAAACGATTATACAGTAATCAATGACTAAGATTTTTTCAACTTTTTCAACTTGCACGCAAAATTTTTAGTATAACTTATTGTAAAATATAGATGCATACTCTTAATTTTAAAAGTTTATGATAAAGTTAAACTGATTCAAGACAAATTAGATTTTAGTTCCTCTTCCAATTATCTCCTAAATTTAAAATAAAAACATTTTTATTTGATTGTGCTATAACGAAAACAATAATTCTATTAAAAACTATATCCCTTAGGGCTTCTACTGCTTCTTAAATGATTATTAAATTCTGATTCTCTGTAATTGTTTCCGGAATGACTCGATGTCTCGGCCTGTGGACCTCTCGAATCTGACCTGTCCTCATATCTCCCAAATTAACTGAATTTATGTCAGCTTGACTTCAGTCAAACTATGACGCAAATTTGATTGCAAACATTCAGAACAATAGTACCCGATGGTTGGAAGCTTGTTCGCAATCTGACAAATGGGAGTTTTAAGCGATATTACAAAATACTAGCGTTCAAGAGGAATACAAATGCTTATTTATTCGATGTTTAATTGTAAATGGTAATAGACTGAACTGATACTGGCTGCACTATTTAAATAAAACAGTTAATAAGCGGATATCAGTAATAGTTTAACTCGTAAGGAATGATTGATGAATATATGAAATGAAAAGCTTTAAATCTCTACTGATAATAACGCAGAACGTGTGTGTGTGTGTGTGTGTGTGTGTGTGTGTGTGTGTGTGTGTGTGTGTGTGTGTGTGTGTGTGTGTGTGCATGGGTATTCCTGTACATGCGTGCGTGTGTGTGTGCACGGGTAAGCCTGTACGTGCATGCGTGTGTGTGTTAAATATGTACTAATAATAAAGTAGAATGTGTGTACATGTGCTTAAATCTCTATTTATAATACAGCAGAATGTGTGTATGCTTAAACCTCTACTAATAATAAAGCAGAATGTGTGTGCATGTGCTTAAATCTCTATTTATAATAAAGTAGAATGTGTGTACATATGCTTAAATCTCTATTTATAATACAGCAGAATGTGTGTATGCTTAAACCTCTACTAATAATAAGGCAGAATGTGTGTGCATGTGCTTAAATCTCTATTTATAATAAAACAGATTATGCGTGCATGTGCTTAAATCTCTATTTATAATAAAGCAGAATGTGTGCATGTGCTTAAATCTCTATTTATAATAAAGCAGAATTTGTGTGCATGTGCTTAAATCTCTATTTATAATAAAGCAGAATGTGTGTATGCTTAAACCTCTACTAATAATAGAGCAGAATGTGTGCATGTGCTTAAATCTCTATTTATAATAAAGCAGAATTTGTGTGCTTAAAGCTCTACTAATAATAAAGCAGAATGTGTGTGCATGTGGGCTCGCGAGCTCTACAGACCAATTGACCTGGAGCTGCCAAATTTGGCACATATATGCCTTAGAAAGTACAAATGTGCAGAATTTCAGATTTATTTTTTAATTTCTGTTAGAAGTTTAACCCTGTTTTTAATCGTTTAATTCTACAGATTCACACATATTTTACTTTATCATTAGCATAAATTTAAAGCCTATCATTTCATATATTCATCAGAATATTAACCATTTCTTGCGAGACAAACTCTTACTGATATCTGTTTATTAATAGTTATCGTTATCATTAATTTTTAATCATCTAATTAAACGGTTAAAATGGAACCGTTAATTGTTAACTTTTGAAAATATTGCATTACAAAAATTAATTTTTACTTCATCTTAACATCAAACCAAAATTATTTTTCTGTTTATTATTTTACCATATTTTTTTCTATTTTTAATCCATTTACAAAACCTATCATAAGCATATTTTACAACATCATTGTTGAAGTGAAATTGTAATTTTATTCATCACTGTTCACCCTTTCTAATTCTTTCATTGATGAGAGACAAAATATGAAAGTTTGGCTTATTTTCCTAATCTGAGCCAGTATGTGGGAGAGTCCATCATTCTGCGATAGATAATGGATAAGTTTCTTAAATCTTATAAAGAAGATAATTTTTATAAGGGGACGACAATTTTTATAAATAATTGCTTGTAAAAAACAATTAAAATTATGAATCATTTATTATACATAATATTTTATATTTATTTTTGGACAAATTTGATATTTATTGAACGGAATGGGCGGAAATAGAAGTTTGGGTGGAGAGGTTGTAATCCCGATGAATGTTGAATCCTCACTTCACTATTCAGATAATTTTTTATTAGCAAGACTAAGAAGAATTTATGTCATATACTAATATTTTTGAATAGCAACAAACTTCAGATCTGACTTTGAAATAAAAAATCTCATGTTGTTTATGTGTAAACTAATTTTATCTAAACTATAAATCATATACTGCTTATCTAATATTTTTGAATTCAACAAACGTCAGATCTGACTTTGAAATAAAAAAAATCTTATGCTGTTTATGTGTAAACTAATTTTATCTAAACTATATATCTATACTAGGGATTGCAATACCGGACCAAAATTTCAATACCGGTATTCGGTATTTTTTAAATCTTAATACCGGGATACCGGTTTTAATACCGGTATTAGAAATTTTGGAAAAAGAAAGAAAACACAGGTGTTTTTTTGTTTTATTTGCCAGTTTTGTTAGAGAGTGCAAATATCACAACAAATAATTTGTAACTTATAAATTATAACAGTATATAATCACAAAAAAAAGTAAAAAAACATCTTATTTATTTAAATCACAAAAAAAGTGTAAGTATCACTATTCAGTTTGTGGTACTATTACAAATTTTTGAAATGTGATCTAAAAAAACATAATGCCTCTATTGCACTGTCATTAAGCCTGAAAAGTAATTTTGTGTAAAAATTACCAGCTGTCGAAAACACTCTTCTGGCATCTACGCTAGTTGGCGGTACTGTCAGCAATGCGCGATATACTTTTTCCAAGTATTTACCTCTATATCCCTCATCTTCAAATTAATCGATTTCTGGTCGGATGGTTTTGGATATAGCTGATTTCTGTATTGTATTTTGGTTCGTTGAACTTTTTTTTATCGCTAATTCTAATTTTTGTTCAAGAGACAATTCCTTTTCACTATCGACAGTAGTGACATCATAATCTTCGATAATTGAACCGAATTCTGAATGTGGATAGGTTTGTGGGAAAAAAAAATTTTAGAAACTTTACTCTAACTTAATCAGATTTGAATTGGTTATTTTCTTTTCTTCTTTTCATTCTCATTTTTAAAATCATTAGAATTATGTAAATACCATAAGACATTTTCTATTTCGGTATGCCTTTCTTCTGTGCGATTTTTCAATGTAATATATAATTCTTCAGATACTAATGTGTGCTGTTCTTTCAGTGACTGCAACATGAAATTTATTGTTGCATTAGCTGTTAATAAATTAGAATCTCTACGATATAATGCCTCAATAGTCAGTTTTATTGGAAGTAGAGATGATATAGTTCTGGATATTAAGTCGAATTCACTATCTGAAAAATTAATTTACAGGTTTAAGTCGATTATTGCTTTTTGGATTGGATTTCTCAGTTTCAAAAATCGTTCCATCATTAGGAGTAAACTGTTCCAACTGTTTTTAAATCTAATATTAACATATATTCTGTTTTATTTTCAGTTGGTATGTATTTTAGTAATATATCCTTTTTATAGGGGAACGTTTAAATATCTTAACAATTTTTCGAACTTTGTAAATTATAGGAAGCAATTCTTGATAGGTTAATATTTCATCCTCATTAGCAATATCTTCTTCAACAATTACCTTGTTATTATCTTCATTTTCAATATCACTCTCACTCTTACTCTTTTCAAAGTTGGAATCCGAAATTTCTATATCCAGTATTTGGATTCTTCTGTTCTTTATATTTTTGGTATAATACATCTATTACTCCTAATTGAATTCTATGTGCATTGATTTGATCATTGCAAATGGAAAGGTAGGAATTTGCACCAATCAACTTTCCAACTTTTTTCATAATTGTTGCTCCATTAGTCGTTATGGATACAATATTTTCTTTCAGAGATAATCTATGCTTCGCTAATTTAGTTTTAAGCAATTAATTAAATCATTAATTAGCTAATTAATTTCGCCCGCTAGGGAGACATAAAAACAAAAACGTATACTATATTGCTATGTTCGCGATACCTGAACATATAGTGGAGACAATTTTAAAAATTTCTAGTAAATACCGAAAAACCGATATTTAAACTTGTGAATACCGGTATTACGAAATTGTACAAATGGCTCAAAATACCGGCATTCGGTATCCCGGTATACCGGTATTGCAATCCCTAATCTATACTGCTTATCTAATATTTTTGAATGGCAACAAACTTCAGATCTGACTTTGAAATAAAAAATCTCATGCCGTTTATGTGTAAACTAATTTTTTCTAAACTATAAATCATATACTGCTTATCTAATATTTTTGAATGGCACCAAACTTCAGATCTGACTTTGAAATAAAAAATCTTATATTATTTATGTGTCAAATAATTTTATCTAAACTGTATCTCTGCAGAAAGATCATTTGCAACAATATTCATTTCTGACCTAACAAACCATCAATTTGTACATGATATGGAGCTTTTCGAAAAACAATCAACTGCGAAGTATTTACTTTCTACGAATCAGTAACAGCGCAGTTTGTTCAATTTTTCCTACCGCGTATACATAGTAAAGATTTGGTTTGGTTATATTAACGTCGCGTTTGAAGCAACACTAGGGCTATTTTGGGACGGACCTCGTCATTTTGAACCGCGGTCAGATGACGAGGACTACACCTGAGCTGGCAACCCCCTCTCTACACCAGCGGGAGGACGTTTGGTCATGACGGATTTAACGTGCAACTGACCCCCTTACACGACGGTTCTTCGGTGGAATCGGGTCACGAACCTGAAACCCTCCGGTTCCGAAGCCGAGGCCTTACCACCAGTCCACCGCGGCCCACATGGTAAAGAGAAAGTATAGCAATCATCAAAAAATGCGAACTCGAAATTTTGATGAATCTTTACTTCTGAACTCGAGGAAAACATTTGTAGAGAATGTCCATCCGTCTATCTGTATGTGAAAAAGATAACTCAAAAACGCTTTGAGCTCGAAGGATGAAATTTGGTGTAAGGTCTTTATACCAAATTTCTTGATTTCTATCAAATTTTGAGGAAAACCCTCTAAGAGGAAGTTCGTCTGTCTGGCTATTCGAATATAATTTTATACAATAACTTTGTTTTCATTTTGTAATTTAAAAAATTAGATTAGTAAGATTCGATTCACAGATTTAACATCTATAGAATAGACAACTATCACGTTTAGCACCAAATTCAATACGGGGTTTACGGTCTGTCGGTGAAGCATTTAAATGCGATCAATCAGAAACGCAATGATTTAAATATATCAAATTTAGTATAGCATTTTGCAACTAAAATTGCAATTTTGTGTTAAAGTTTTTTTTTTTTTTCAATCGGTTGGGAAATATTCGTCTACTACACATATACTATACCTGGCACGCGGATAACCGCATGTCAGGGAATTAATTTCCAAAAAACTCGCCAAGAGGACCCGGTACATTCAATAAAAGTGCTAAATTCATGCCAAAGGTTAATATTTCGTAATTATTGTACGCTAATGTGATGCAAGTCGTTCTCTGGCATGAATCTTTAATAGAGAGTATGCGAGAAAATTTTAAGGAGACCACTCTCTGTTTGTTTTCTTTCATCTTTACGAGAGACACATGTTTCCGTTGGCACTTTTTTACCATCATTTGCACAGATAGCCAAAGAAACTATAAAATTCATTTTTGGCAAGGTTCCCTCAACGCAAGTGAAATATATATATGGATACATTTTTAATAAAAAGTCCTTACACAGATCGACACACGCTTGACAATTTTCTTTCATGTTTGATTAATTAAAATAAGCATCGCAGGAATTAAGAGTATAAAAAAAAATTTTGAATGAAAAAAGAAGTTATTTAACAGTGACTGAAACAGCCAAATCGCAAATTAAATGAAAAAAAAAGGATAATTTTGAATACAAATAAAATGGCGGTGCTCTCTTGACAAAATTTTTAATGGTTCTTATGCAAACAAAAAAATTTTTTTTTTCTTGATGGGGAAGACAGAATAAAGGAATTCATTTTTACATCTTGGTCATTTTTTTCCTCACGTCATTGTCAAGTTGCAAATTCGTTTATTTTTTATTTTATTTTTATTATTATTATTACGGAAATAACCATTCAGAGAAAAGAATTTTTCAAAGAATAATTGAAAAGACACAATACGCATTCCAAATGTTCCCTTTTTTATATATAAGTTAAAAAGAAATTTGCAGAGTAATTATTTTTAAAACTGTTTTTTTAAATATTTATTCTTCTAGAAAAAAATTTCTTTTTCATGCTATGTACTTCCCGCATTCTCAAATTTTCTGGCACTTTTTAATTCTTCAAATGGCTTAAAGATTGCTATTAAATAAAGCACTGGTGTTTAGAGCATGACTGTTCCATAAATTAATGAAATAATTTAGATTTCATGAATTGATAAAATTTAAATTGCATATTGAACTAGAAGTATGTACCGCTATAAACGAGATATTATCTTATTAACACTATTTCAAATCTAATTGTCACAGATTAACTAACGAAGTTGTAGTAGAAAGTATCAGTGCTGTGGGAACTGGGACGTCCTCCACAAAAAAAAAAAATAATTGAAATTTCAGTAGTTTATAAAGGAGGGGTATTTTTTTATAATTTAACTTTAATATCTAGTAGAAAAATTAGGACAAACAGAACGATTGATTCATTTTAACTACTGAACAATAGAAAAATATTTGTTTCTGAAAGTATTTGCTTCTTATTAAAAAATCGAATATACATAGTGATGTGATAGTTTTCAAATTTTTAATCTATGCTCAGAAAAAAAAATATCAGTAAAATTACTCCAAAATTAGTTTAATATATGAGCATAGGTTTAATAATTACAGTGAATTTAATTTTCATTTAAATGTGCAAATAATAAAATATTTTTTTCTAAAAATAAGGAATATCGTGGAACTTGTTAATCTAAATATATATATATATATATATATATATATATATATATATATATATATATATATATATATTAGTAGTTTAGTAAAATCATAATTTTGTAAATGTTGTTGTTAAAATTTGATACAATTGTAATTAACAGAATGTGTTCTATGCTTACCGAAATTTGAAAAAAAAAAATGTTTCGAAAAAAAACTCTTATCTTTCTATCGTAAGAGCTCCTGCTAGATTTATTATTAAAGGACAAATTATATATTTTCCCGACTTTTGAAACCTATGCAAAATACACAATTCTGAAATCAATGAAATTAGTTTAATATTTTATTAAGCTAAAATTGAAAAATCAATTTTTTGATAGTATAAATGTTCCCAATTTCCTTAAGAAATAAATATATACTCTTTGGATGTAAATATATAATAACGTTAGAGTTAATCCTAGCAAAGAGATCTTCTTTATCCATGATGTTCAGATCACACCTAATCACGTGAGTTCAAAACAAATTGTGAAAAACTAATAGAAAAAAATATAAAATAATTTCAAATTTTCATGCTATCTAGAAAAGGAATTCCTATTAACTGACAAATTAAAAGAAGATAAGGCTAAAATATACTTCTAGGAAAATATCAAACCATCTAATTTCTATAAAGCAGATAGAGCACTCGAAATTATATGTAATACAGCATCAAAAGTGTGGCAAATAATCTATACTTATATAAAGCTCAATGTATGTGTGTGTGTTGGCGCTCTATAGGCCACACCGTTTGACATACAGCTACCAAATTTGGTACATGTATACCTTAGAGGTCGGAAATGTGCACCTGGGGTCCCTTTTTTAAATTTTTAATTAGAATTTTAATTATTAATTAAAAACTAACTTTCCAGCCAAAAAAATCTTCATTTCCCCACCGTCAAATGAGTAAGTCTTCAGGGTTTTTTTCCCCACGCTAATAAGGTTAGGCTTAAGATTTTTCGACCGATTATTTCAAACGATTCCGTTTATTTTCTTAATGTTTGAAGCATATAAAATTAAACATTGTTAATGAATCGATCTTTCAGATTCATTCTGAAGTACTTTTGAATTAAAATAAAACAAAATAAGGGAAATTAAAAATATTTAATCTGCAGAGCGTTATCCCAACTGGCGTAGAAAAATTCACGCATTTGCGTAACCAACTGACGGTGAAAATTCACGCATGCGCATTGTGTTCTGATTGTTGACAACTATTTTAAACGGATGCGGACTTAATTTAAATTATTTTTAGGTTAGTTGTAAGTTTTGTATTATATTTATTGCAGATTAATCATTTCCACTTTAATTTAAAGCATAAATTCTACGGGAGCTAACAAAAAATTAGAGAGAATATTACGTTATGACTGAAGGCCTTTATAATATTATGAGTAAATTATATGACTATCAAAATTTGAAGTTTTAAAATATTTCGATGAAGAAGCTATTAAAGTAGGAATTACATACAATATTTAATTATTAAAAATTTTAACTGCATTAAGATTGGCGAACCGGCTGGGCGCTAAAGGCGGCTAGTATAAACATAAAGATAAAAAGTACTGAAGTCCAATTGATTCATTCAAATTCATTTTCTTTCATTAAAAAAAAACACATTCTAATGTTCTGTGTTTTTTTTGTTTTTTTTCTTCTCTCACTCTCTTTTTCTATTTTTCGGGAAGTCGGTTTTCAGAAAGAAAATAAACTTCCTGTTATTAGACTTTGGCCAAAATATTTTATTTACATTTTGAAATTGAGAACAAAATTCAAAATTTTATTTATCAGTTTCGTTTTAAGCTGTCATGTTCACAAAAAAAATAGTCCAAAAATACTTTTGGTTTTGTTGTTTTTTTCGGACTCAGTTAGGTCTCAAAAGAGGAGATGTTTCACAATCAAAAGGTGAAAATTTATGGCAATCAAATTTCCATACATGTTTGAAATGCAGTGAATAAATAAGAGCTGTTCTGTTTCTTGTTATCGATTCCTTTTACACTTTGAATACACACTGCATAAATTATAAAGTATTTTCAGCCGTCTATGCTGCTCCTATTATTTATTTCCCTTTAACAGTCTTTGATGACCAACTGGTTTGCAAAGAATTTTAGTTGGAATTACTTCCAATAAAATCCTCTTGTGTGTAACTTAATAATCACGATTTTTTCAAGGAAATTCTTTTAAACATCCAAATTAAATGACTATTACCTACTCCGTTTCCCTGTACACGAACCATCCTAATAAAATTAAATCAGTTAACATCATAAAACGTCATTGCCTTATTTGTCTATATTCTAACATAAATGCTTTTCTAATTTCACTTTCTTTTACATCATGTAAGCATCTAAAATATTAAGCACAATCCCTCTTTTTCAGTTTTCAACAACGAAAGAAAATCACATGATCAAATATTTGGTCAAACAATGAAATCGGTTTGAGTTTCACGACAACAATGTAATCTACTGCTGAAAATCAGACGAAGAAAATATCTATATATGTATAAAACACTAACGTACGTAGCTCAGAAATTGAAGTTATTATTAGCTATCGAATGGCAACAGTTAAATATAAACAAAATATCATTCGAGTTCCAGGCTGCTTCATTCATTGAGAATTTTACAGCTGTACTGAATCAAACGCTTCACTTAGCTAATCAATGGAGCTGCAAAATATTATTAGAAGTGTTCTGGAGAAAGTTCGTCATGTCACCAAAGAAAACATTTAGTCAGAGGAAAGAAGATATAAAAGAAATCAAGAAATAGGCTTCAAACAAAAAGTTCAATCAAGTGCAAAAATAGGCTTATCATCTGCCAGATAAGTAATCGTGGTAAGAATTAAAATGTATGTACCTTTTCTCGCCAAACACCTCAAAATCCTGCCAATCATCCAAAAACTCCACTGGAAGCCAGCAGTCTTGGGTAGATAGCTTAATGTTGTGATAAGAACTTATCACGATTATATTTGGCGTGAAATCAATCCAAAATGTTTCAATTTGGCGCAAGTATATTATTCTCAAGTCTAGCCGTAATCGTTGTGACTTGCCTACAGAAATTGATACTCATATCTTTCAATTTTCTTATAAAGAAGCTTTATGTATTATCTTAAGACTAAAAAATTACCTTTTTAATTATATCAATTTCATTTTCGTAAATTTTTTCATTTAACTTTAATAATATTTCAAATTCAATTCGATACATTATCAAAAACAATGTTTTTATGGAATTCAAACTGCTAATAGAGTTGTAAGAAGTACGAAGTTGTAGAACGTACTTTTGCCAATCATTCAATCCGTTGTAGGATTTTCACTTCCGTTTTTATTTAATACTAGCCGCCTTTGGCGACCAGCCGGTTCACCAATCTTAATGCTCGTTAAAATTTTAATAGTTAAATATTTTATGTAATTCCTACTTTAATAGCTTCTTCATTAAAATATTTCAAAATTTCCAATTTCAATTCATTCATATTATAAAGACCTTCAGTCATAACGTAATCTATATCTCTCTAATTTTCTGTTAGCTCCCGTAGAATTTATACTTTACATTAAATTAAAGTGTAAATGATTAATCTGCAATTAATATAATAATATTTTTTACTGAAACAAAGCATTTTTTTTAATAATATGATTACTGATAATAGAGTCACTGAGCGTTTAAACTTTATGGGCACTAAAGAATATCTTTCTTAATTTATGTATTATCTGAAGAATTTGTCAACAACATTTTCTCAGATTCATCATGAACAGATCGATTCATTAACAATGTTTCATTTTAAATGCATCAAGCACTAAGAAAATAAAATGAATCGTTTAAAATAATCGGTCGAAAACAGGTTTAAAAAAACTACTTAAAAAACGATGTACTTAAAACTATAAGCATATACAAAATATATATATAACTAACATAAATATTATTTACTTACAAAAGCATGAAACTAACCTAAAAGTAATTTAAATCGTCCGTTGATAATGGTTGTCATGGGAACAATCGGAACAGAATGCGCATGCTTGAATTTTCTTCGCCAATTACAGTAACGCAAATGCGTGAATTTTTCTACGCCAGTTGGGGTAACGCTATGCAGATTATACATTTTTAATTTCCTTTATTCTGTGTTATTTTAATTCAAAAGTATTTCAGAATGAATCTGAAACATGGATTCATTAACAATGTTTAATTTTAAATGCATAAAACATTAAGAAAATAAACAGAATCGTTTGAAATAATCTGCCGAAAAACGTTAACCCTAGCCTCATTTCTGTTGGGAGAAAAAAAAAACTGAACTCTTACTCATTTGGCGGTGGGAAAAAGGGAAGATTTTTTTTGGCGTAAAAGTTGGCGGTGGGGAAAATGGAAGATTTTATTGGCGGGAAAGTTAGTTTTTAATTAATAATTAAGATTCTAATTAAAATTTCAAAAAAAGGGACCCCAGGTGCACATTCCCGACCTCTAAGGTATGCATGTACCAAATTTGATAGCTGTATGTCAAATGACTTTGCCTGTAGAGCGCCAACACACACACACACACACACACATTGAGCTTTATTATAAGTATAAATTACACTTTATTATTTGAAGTAAACTGTTTTAATGGAATTCATGTGTTTCAATCGTATCAAATTCCAAGGTGAAATATTTTTAAAGAAATGCATCATATTAATAATTTAACAGCTTAAAACGTCTATAATCTAGGCGAACATATTGGTCGCCAAAGGCGGATAGTTCTTAAAAAATTACTAAATTCCGGGATGATTTTGCACGATTATTATGAAATGGGTTATCACTAAAAAAAATAACCTTTTTTAAAGTTTCATTACAGTAAAAATAATGTTAGTGTTGATTTTTGGAAGTTGTCCAGGTAAAACGGCGAAATTTTGCTCAATTTTTGATTAATTAAAATTTTTAAAAATCTTCAAAAAATTGTATTTTTTTATCCTCTTAAGTATACCTGAGCCAAACTCGATAATTCTCGGTTAAACAATATGGGCCGCAGAGCACCTACATGCTCATAAACGCACACCCTTCTTATCAGTTTATTTTCTCGTATATGAAGTACAGTAGAAGTCTTGTAATTGTCAAACATTTCGAATTCGAAATCTTGACGAATCTCTATGATTTATACCACCCGAAGTTTGGAAAACACATTTTTGGCGCTATGTCTATCTGCTACCGTCAATCTGCTTGTGTGCGTGTGACAAAGATAACTGAAAAACGCTTTGAGGTAGACGAATGAAATTTGGTATACGTTCTTCACTCCAAATTTGTAAGATTCTATCAAATTTTGAGCAAACTCTTTTTAGAAGAATTTTTCCTGCCTAGCTGCTTGAATATAAGTTATCATGATAACTACAAAATGAAAAGAGCTAGATAGATAAAATGTGGTACACAGATTAAACATCTACTTATCAAATTTTGAACCAAATCCATTCAGGCCTTGACCGTATGTCTGTATATTCTTCCAGCAGTAGGTAAACGCCATAACTGAACTGCGTTCTCTGGGTTACGTTTAGTTTAATTATATGAACGTCCAGTTTTTAAAGCAACACTAGGGCTATTTTGGGACGGACCTCGTAATTTTGAGCCATGGCCAAATAACGAGGACGACACCTGTGCTAGCACCTCCACAACAAACAAATGGAAGGACGTTTGACCCTGCGGATTTAAAGTGACCTAGGCCTATTTACACGACGGTTCTTAGGGGTGAATCAGGTTTCAAACTTGAAGCCCTACTGTTCTGAAGGCGAGACTTTACCACCAGAGCACCGCGGCCGTAGCGTTCTCTGCGATAACACCTTTATTAGAGTATATGCAAGAAAATTTTGAGGAAACCGCGACAGTTGCTTTTTAATATATATCTTTCCTTTAATTCTTGTTTTTCCAAACTTCTCTTTGGTATCTTTTAACAATGAAAAGATATCAAAGAGAGGTAGTATGCTCTACTTCAGACTGTTTTATTGAGAGAACTGTTTGTAAGAAATCTAAGAATAACAGGGATCTATTCACCCAAGTTTTTGTTCTGATGCACAGATACAACTGCTGTCTGACATGAATGGTTTTTCTTATCTGAGGTCATTACTTCCGGTCATCACAGCTGAGAGGCTCCCTAAGAAGAAAAGAATACGGGATTTTGACCGAAAGAATGGAGAGTTTGCATCCGTGCCCCCCCCCTTCCTGTTTTCTTTTTTTTTTCTTTTTTGTCTATCATTGATGGAAAGAAACACTACATCAAATGGAAGGGTAAAACATATTTTAATATGAAAATAATAGCGAACAATGTTACACCCTTTTATTACCCTTTTACATCCTTTTTTATCTCCTATGTTACATTCTTTTATTATTTCAATTTCGAATTAGGGCATATTTTCTTTCTCCTATACGAAATATCGATGAAGCATTGTAATCGCCAAAAAATTCAAACTCAAATTTTTGACAAACCTTCATGTTTCAAATCTCCCTCAGTCCAAAAAACACATTTTTGGTATTATATCTGTCTGTCTGTGAACACGATGATACATATTTTTAAGCTAGATGGCTGCAATTTGGCATATAGAACTACTGTCAAATTGACAGATTTCTATTAAATTTGGAACAAAATCCATTCATAGGAAACCAGTCTTCAAAGGAAGCCAGCTCGAAAATATGTAAACTCGACAACTCTAAAAAACAAAGAACTAGATATAATTTTGTACATATGTTTGGCATCTAAAATATAGATAACAAGTTTTGAATCAAACGGTTGGCCGTCTGTCTGTCTGCACTTTCGCATACATGTAAATACAATAAATCATGTATGTAATGGCATATATCAATAAAATTTGGTATATTATATTATGACTACAGCTATAGTTTTCTGTCAAATTTTGATACCAATCAGCCGGCAAAAAGCCTCAAAACTGCATATGCTCTAGATAGATTCAGTAAAATTGGTAGATTTATGACAAACATTTATATTGCATATATAGGGTGTCCCATAAATATTGGGACACCCTATATAAGCATATTAAAGGGAGGTAGGTGACATCACAAGGATTCAGATTTGCATAGCAACCGGTGGTCGGAAACGCCATGGGAAAGTAGTATGACAGGTACAAGAAATGAAGAGACACAAGATTGTGATCATCTGAAATGTTTTTTGGTCAAAGATCTAACATGTGCTGTGGTGCATGATATTTGAAAATGTCGTAAAAGATGTTCAAAGTTCCCACCATTGTTAGCGATGCATGTGTTACACCTTCGGACCACAGACTGGCGAACTCTCTCAAATACACCGGGATTTTGTTGCATATCCGCAGCAGCACAGACGATTCTTGCAACTAGATCTATTTCTGAATCCACAGGTGTTGCGTACACAGCTCTTTTCAGTGCACCCCAAAGAAAGAAATCGATGATGTTTAAATCAGGAGAGCATGGTGGCCAAGAAACGGGTCCACCACGACCAATCCATCGGTGACCAAACACCTGATTCGAATTTTCACAAACACAACTGCCATAATGGGGAGGTGCCCCATCATGTTGAAACCCCATATGGTGACTGATATGTTGTGGCACAGGGTCAAGTAATGTTGGTAGAACCTCTTGCAAAAAGATGAGATATTATGCAGATGTTAGTGGCGATGGCAACAAATAAGGTCCTTCTAAGATGTTACCAACTACACCAACCCAAACATTCACTGAAAAGCGATGTTGGGCAGCATGTGGTCTTATGCCATGGGGATTCTCGCCAGCCCATAAATGCGCATTGTGGTAGTTGAACATCCCATCTCGCGTTAAGTACGCTTCACCCGTCATTAAAACGTAGGATGGGTAATTCGCATCTTGGCAACATTGATCGAGACACCACCGTGAAAAACGTTCACGAGGTGAGTAATCTGCGGGGAGCAGTAACTGTATGCTTTGCAGATGGTATGGGTGTAAGCCTTCACGTTGCAAAACACGATGACCACTATTCCGAGATCCTCCAACGGCAGTAGCGACGGCTCGTACGCTGGCACTCGGATTCCTTCTAACGGTATCCAACACATTTTCTTCCATCCTGGGAGTTAAAGTCACTAGTGGCCTGTCCTCACTTTGTGTATTACCTCGCAACGACCCATATTCGCACAAATTGTGA
This sequence comes from Argiope bruennichi, assembly GCF_947563725.1. Lineage (NCBI taxonomy): Eukaryota > Metazoa > Arthropoda > Arachnida > Araneae > Araneidae > Argiope > Argiope bruennichi. Next base: position 11,677,166 of record NC_079157.1, on the reverse strand, counting down.
TTCAAATTACTGAACATCCGGGGGTCTGGTGCATCTCTCTGTGGGTACCTTTCCCGATACAACCTTTCAGCCGCTCTTGCAGTTCCTTCAGCCAATCCATAAATCAGGTGCATACCTGCCAGCTCCCTGTTCCATACTCCTCTACGGGCGGTCTTTAAATAGCAACGATGAGTTCCCGCCCGATGTGGGCTACAACATAGCAACGTGGATTGAAGCCTGGCTTGAGCTAGAATGACCTGGACTGGACTTTCTCCTAGGTATATATAAGATTTATCAGTGACCAATCAGGGACGTCTGGTAGGCGGCGTGTGGGGGAGGGTGCGGTATTCCAGCAAATCCGAAGCTCTCCTGTCAGATGTTCTGGATCGAGAATCTCTTTACAGTTCCAACTTTCTCCTCAGGATGTTGAGAGGGGTAGGGATGTGGGGTGGTTAACTGCTCAGCTTTCCCATTGGCTGCTTGCGTGGGCGAAATTTTTTATACCAGTATTAAGATTTAGTTTGATCAAACTGTTAATGTGATTTAATGGGCAATGTGATAACAGGTATACAAGAAACACAGAGATAGGTCGGAGGGGTGGATGTATTTAAATATCAATGTTTTTGGATTTAAATTAACAGAACATTGCGGGGTCTTTTGTATTTAGGATCAGGAGTATATGGTATTAGTTTATTTAATTCCTCATTTTCATGAGTGTCGAGGGATTTAAAGAAATTTGTTGCGAGTTTTTTAATTATTTCCTTGAAGGAAGGATAATTCAGTGTCTTCCTGATGTCGGTGTTTCTCATATACCATTTCGCGTTGGCTATTTTTCTAATTGTTAGATTATATTGCGTTTCTACAATTTTTAAGTTTGAATTTGCAGTGCAGCCCCAAACGGGACATGCATAAGTTAGTACTGGACGCCCTCTAGTATAAGTGCATAAGTTAGTACTGGCGGTCTACAGGTCTGCTTCCTTATATGCTACTGTGAACAACGCCACCTAGCGCCGAATGAAGGCGTTTCGTATCATGGGTTGCTATGGAAATCTGAATCCTTGTGATGTCCCCTACCTCCCCTTAAAGTTTGTCCCAATATTTATGGGACACCCTGTATATCGTTCACCAATGCTTGCAAGTTATTCATGGATTTATCCAAAGTAAGCGAGAAAAGTCCGGGGAGACCATTGTGGTTGGTTTATTTTGTCATAACAAAGATGCGTTCACTGTAGAGCCTATTCACTATAGAATAAAAGTTTCATGAGCGTGGAATCATGCTACTACCAGGAAGACCACAAAAGATATTACATCAGAATGGGCAATACATAATTCAACAAAACATTCATTCATTATAAGAAAATCGTCTGTCATTTTCATTAAAAAAAAAAGTAATTACTTTCCGAACAACCCAATAAGTATTTGAAACGAACTAAAAATGACAAAATAATTTCTCCTGGTCACATGCAGATTCACAAACTTGTAAGTAATGTCTGATTATTTTATACTTTTTAATCCATTAATCCATTTTTAATCCATAAAAGAGGCATATTAAAAAAACAGTTTTGTTTAAATAATTATTCCCTTCCTGTTTTTTTAGTCTTGTGTGTGTGTGAAATTTTGCGATCTACTTTAAACAAACTTTTTGATAAGCTACACCCTGTGACAGAATTTGAACGAAAAGACAAGAAAGTGAGTTAATATAACATTTTCGTCCAGTTCTCGGCTATATCTAAGGTTTTAAATCTCTAATTAAAAATGAAATTTCATAATATCAGATTAGTCTAAAATTGACTTCAGAATTTATACTGAACATACAAAAAGAAAACTGATAAGGATGTGATTTAATAAAAAAATAATTTAATGAAAAGTATCGTTGTAAAATATACCAAAACATAATTTTATGATATATTAAAACTCAGAAAAACAATTAAGGTAGCTGACTACGTTCGAAGCAATATTTTTGAAAAATTAGATTTTTTAAAAACTATTTATGGTTTTTAGATGTATTGTCAATTATAAACACTATATATACAAAAAAATTATTTGGAAATATAATATATTTTGAGAAATAGGAAAATTTGTAGTAAATTTTAATGAAATTTAACCTAAACGGCTAACACTCTACACAAAATTGTAATGCAGCTATCCTATTTTTCTTTGTACACAAGTTATAGAATATAATGAAGAATGAAATGAACCAAAATCTAAGAAACATTTTGAGATGCAAAGAAATTATGGGTAAAAACGTACGTATATATACATTTTTTACATAAATTTACAACTTAATTTTTCTAAAAACACCTATAAATGAAAAAGTATTTCACCAACAATAAAACTTTTGGTTCATTGCTGTTGTTCACACGCTGAATTTTTTATGTAAATACCTCAATTAGTTTTTGAGATATCATGTTAACGGTGGAGAATTTTTATAAAAATTAAAGTTTGAGAAAATTGAAGTTAAAGAAATATTTTAGCTAAAAAATTGTTTAAAATTATCCTGGATGATAGATCAGATCTTCCTTTTCCTAGAAAATACTATTTTGGAAAGAGGAAAGCCTGAACTACAAGAAATAATAATAAAAGAAGAATTCGCCAATGGGGTCGAAAACCAGTGTTTTTAACGTAGTCGGATACCTTAAATTGATATTTCTGATTTCAGTATCAGATAACAACAATTTTATAAGGTAATATATTCCGAAATTATTCAAAAAATAAAAGAATTTGATAGATTTAATGAAAAACCAAATTAAAATATGCCACATAAAAAAATGCATATAGTATCCAGCAATTTACATACAATATATTAGCTTATAAATATTATCAGATTAAGACAGATCAGCAATTTCTCTAAACACGAAATCAGATTATGTATTTGTGTAGAAAAAAATGTAGATACAGTCTTCTAAAGTGAAACCGTAATTGAATTCCATCGCATTATATCAAATATATTGCTTTTCCTGGAATAAACTAATGATCTAATCTTATTTCAAGAAAAATGATTTATCATTAATTGGATGACGAACGATTTATTGTTATCTGAATGTAAAAATTCGTCGCATCATCTTAATTCTGGGCGAATATTAAGTAAAATTAACTGGATTAAGAGACATACGTATCCTGTTTCGTAACTCAATTACATTGACTGGTAGACTGCGGTGCTATGATATTATTAAATTTGCCTCCAAAAATAAGTATTCAAAATACCGTTATTGGAATCCATCTGCAGAAAATCATTCCTTTTTATAAATTTTGAAACCATGTTCCTTAAATATCTGTTTTGCGTTAATTTATCTAAAAAAAATTTGTTTTTAAATATATTAGATTCTTGCCTTTGATTTTCATCCATTACTTTTTAAATTTAAAAAAATGTTTCTAATTATACTTTCTATGAGTTTTTAAACTGTTTAAATAAGATAAATTAAATAAAAAAAATTTTGAATAAAAAAGAGACATACATTCCAACTTTCCCTTCACGTTTGTAACTAAGAATTTAATATTTTATTTAAGAAACAATGTAAGGAAAAAAATTGGTTTTGTTTCATGTTTTTTGCAAAGATTGTTCATAAGAATTCTTTGGTGAATATTTTTGGTGCAAATTTTTTAAATTCTCTATAATTTGCCTTTCGCCTCATTACATCCCAAACAATAGTATGTCGAAGCCTCTTCAATGTCAAATATTTTTACGTGTATTATCCCATTATTATGAACCTTTAATATTACTCCCCTTCAATATCAGCATCAATGTTGAAAAAATATTTACAGATAGCCTTTGTAAATACTAAATGCCGTTGAAGTCAGTGACCTGTAACATTTTCAACAAATTTGGCGACTTACGAAACAAAAATGAAAACGCAGGATTTTCGGCGCTATCTCTAGTAAGAATCAAATTCGTAAACCCTTCTAGAAAATTATTTTCATTATTGGGAGATTATAAAAACGGAGACGCTCACACGAGTATCAGTTCCCTTTTTGGAATATTGATTGCGAAATAAGCTCGCTAGCTACTGCCTGAGCATTATTATGCTGTTGTTTAATAAAGATTTACTGTTTTCGCATGTGTTTTTGATTCCTGCAAGTGCTGTTCTTTGAACATGATACGTACGAATTTTGACACTTGTGATTCGTGTTTTCTTATAGAAGAATACGACGACATTTCTTATCAAGCTTTTGGGGCTTCTTACCATACATCAATTAGGAGATTTCCGTTTAGTTTAGTTTAGTTATATTATTGTCCCGTTTTAAAGCAACACTAGGGCTATTTCGGGACGAACCTCGTCATTTTGAACAGCTGTCAGATGACGAGGACGACCCCTGAGCTGGTACCTCCCTCTCCACATCACACCAACGGGAGGACATTTGGGCCAGACGGATTTAATGTGCACCAGTCCCGCTTAAACGACATTTCTTCGATGGAAGCGGGTCTCGAACCTGAAACCCTCCCACTCCGAAGCTGAGAAATTACCACCAGGCCACCGCGGCCCAGATGATTCCCGTAATGTTATGTACTACATGAACTTTAGTGTTCTTGTTTCTTTTTCATTCATCGGAATAAAGCATACTAAGTTTATTCATAGTGTTCTTCATTCGATTGGCCATAATCGAATAAATAATATAGAAAATCATTTAATTTAGCTCAAATTAAAGCACTTATACGTACTTTTATGTAGCAAGGAAACAAATATATGAAATATATCATCACAAGAAAGCAATGCATTTTCATATGTGATGACCGAGTGATACCTACTTCTGCAAATTTACATTCCACGCTAAAGCAAAGCGGTTGGCCCTCCATTGATTAAGCGTATAACAGGCCCACATACATAACATATTTATCACGGAATTGAGTGTCGAAATAGTGAGCCTCGAAATCAATGTTGAAAAATTTATCACGAGTCTCTGAGTGGAAGTTCAGTGAAACATCTTTACAGCTGCTACTTACAAATGCAAAAAAAAAAGGAAAAGAAAAAGAAAGAAAAGAGAAAAAAGAAAACGACCACTTAAGAAATGAACGCTCTAAAGTATTTTCATGTTAGAGAAAGAAAATATCGAATCAAACTATATCTATTTAAGAGGATTATCGTTCGTGTGTGCGATTTCCTTTTTATAACTTCCAGACAGAGTATGGAATTTTCTAGAAGGGTTCACGACTCTCGGCTCCTAACAGATGTATCAGTATTTAAACACATAAAATAAAAAGGTCGAAATGCTGATGGTTCTTATAAATTACTAGACAGATTAAATTTAACCAAGACATATTCTGTCATTTCCCTTATAGAGTAAATTTTAAGGATCATTTAAAGAAAAGCCTGTTTTATTTAATTTTTTTAATAATACCATTTCTGTTTTTCTGCGTTTTTTCGTATTTTCGAAGTAATTTTTAAATTTTATTTTTTTAATTTGAAAAATAAATTCCCGATCCATTTGTCGGTGATTACCGAAAAATAAAAACATCATTTTTTTATTTTTTATTATTTATTTATTTATTATTTATTTATTTTTATTTTTTTGCGTTAAATTTGTGTTTCCTGATTTTTCTAGATTTCAGATGATGTCATAATAGTTGATTTTTCAGTAGGAAGGTAGTGAAAAATAAATCTGAAATTTAATATTTTGCCACAATTATTAAGATAGAATTTATTTTCCACAAATCCTGTCGGTACGGCTACGTTCAGTGGTGGCGGGGTGGTCGGCTGTACGCAAGAAGCAAAAAGAATTTATTTTCCGATGATTGCTGCTTTTGCTAACAATACTTTTTAAAGTTTATCGAGAATTAGTTCTCCTTATAGTCTCCGCTTTTTTATTGAAATTAATTTAAACTTTTTTTTTCTTTTTTTGAAAAATCTGTTATAATAAAGGTTGGATTCGTAGGATAGCACTTTTAGTAAACGATTTTTTTTTCTCCTCTCTGAGAATTCAAACAAATAGAAAAGTACTAAAAACATTTTTCAATAATGTCAGTTTTTGAAAAATAAGGAGAAATCGATCTGAAATTTTTATCAAATAATTTCTTCTCTATAACATACATTTAATTGAAATGACAGAAGTTTAGCTGAATTTCAAAAAAAATAATAAATAAATAAATAATAAAAGTTAAAGATAATAATTATTTAATAATAATTAAAATTTCCAAATTTATAATTCTTATTAACTTTAATACAGGGTGTTGCACAAGATATGCAGCGTTTAATATTACAAATTCGAATAGAACACGTTAAGACTAGTATTTTGATGTATAACTAGTGGGATTCCGTAATACAGTGCCATAGCTTAATTACCTACGTGTTATACATCAAAATACTCTGCTTAACATGTTCTATTCAAATTTGTAAATATTGGACGCTGCATAACTTTTGGGACATCCTGTACTTACTATCACAATGTCAGACTGCGTATTTTAAAGGATTTTTCAATGCCTACAGTTTTTTAAATTAAAGTCTTTCTTGCGGATTTAAGGCTGCCTTAATAGCATTAAATTTAACCATTAAAATTCAGTTCCTATTTCCAACACCACCTTCTTCTTCAATAATTTGCAACGTATCCTAGTGCCTATAGGCAACATAGCCTGCTGTAAATAATCAAATCAGAATTTAAAACAAGTAAAATCTCTATTATATATTTTTTCCATTTCAAAATACAATTTCTCTTTACTACAAAGCAAAGGAAAAGTCCTGGTTTCGAAATGAAATCATGGCACACGCTAAAAAAGAAAGTTGATTTGCAAATTGTCTTAATAACATCTAGTTTCATTAATAAAACAATTAAGGAAAACAACTCCTAATTAGGGAAATTACTTTTAAGACATCCTTTTAGAAAAACTCCCGTTTCTTTCAATTGCTTTTTTTTTTTTTTATTCCTTTACGAAACATTTTGACTTTGTCCAGAAATTTTCGCGGGAACAACAAAATGATGAAAAGACATCTCACATTTTAAGTGTTTAGCCTTGTTTTCAGAATTTTTTTAATTAACTGAAGCCCTAAATTAATAAAGAAACAAACCTTAATAATGATTTCAGAGCCATTTCTATTTTGCTCAAGGACATTTCGGCATTTTTTTCCCCTCTCATATTCGCCATTTACTTCCCCTTCATTTTCATTAATGAATATCTTCAAGAAGAAAGGAAAAATTCCAAATGTTGTGTTCGCAATTAAGGCTTCGTTCGTAGCCTAGAATCTATGCTAAACTGTAAGGAATTCTATCAGAAAAATAAAAAGTAAATGGAAGCAATCTTTTTGTCCGCGTTTAAAAAGAAGCTTCGGGCGGTGCTAATTCGCAAGAGAGCTTCGGATGGTTCTAAATATAGCTTAAGACGAAGAACAAAGTGACTTTTATAACAAAGTTTTTGTCTTAAGGATCATGCAGTAAAATTCATTAAAACTTCCATGTTGCAGTAAATAATATAATAAAATAATTGTCTTTTTATGGCCAGCAGCCTTTCGCGATAAGCTGATTCATCAGGAATATTGAAAATGTTTGTTTCAAATAATTATCTTGCGTATAACTTGAAATTCATGGATCCTTCAACAAGATACTTTGAAATTTGAAATTTAAGCAGCGTTATCAAATATCTTTTCTGTTCTATGTATGTATAAACTTTCATATTGGAGTCAAGTTACATGTCAAAATCATATAGAAATTCTTACAATCCACTTTATCATATGTATAGTTTTTCATTTTGTAACTTTATTTCCTTGACAATCGTCTTCGACTACCAGTAGGTTCACCAGGGTGATTGGAATTCTTTGGTTATATTTTATTTCTAATAAATAGCTTAGACGTAACATAATGTCTTTGACTGTCAAAATGTCCGATATTAAAACTATGTTATTTTAATAACCATGCATGGACTTTCCTATTGGAAACTAGTCCCAAAATATCATAGCAGCATTAAATACGTAAATGTACTGTCCAACGATCTGATACTTTTCGGAGTACTGTACCTTTTTATTGATGATATAAACTGCATAATTAAACTGAATCCTTCCTCTTTAGTCATGATATTGAATATTTGATTTAACATCGAAAACGGTTTTTAATTTTATGGCAGCAATCTATTATTAAAAAAAAGTTCATTAAAAAAAACTTTTATTAAACTTTGAAACGGCGTAAAAAATTTTTTCATGCTACAGTATTTTCGGAAATTCGTATAACAGTAAAATCATGTTTGATTTTTTTAAGATCATGTTTAATTTTAATTAGGATTTCAAAAAATAGCTCCGGGGGGCTCATTCTCATCCTGGAAAGTATATATATATTGTTACGAAATTTCCGGGGTTCGTTTGGATAGTGGGAGTTATATGGTGTGGAGAACACTCAATCAGCAGGCGGCAGTAGAAAATGAAACAACGACGTTTATTTACACGAAGACACACAGGACAGCACAAAGACGACAACTATATACAGCACAGAATTATCTTCAGCCGACGAGACGTGCACACAACAGACTCTAATGCAGACCGTAGGGCACAACTTAATTCAGCACTCACTTGACTCCGTCGCTGCTCCGCTAATCTCTGGAAGGCCAATTCTTTCTATTCCGACTACTCTGCCTACTCTGCCCTAGCAGCTGCGACCGCTTCCTTTTATAGGTCTCAGGAGGCGTGACTAGACGCCTCTCAACCAATCAGGAACATTCGAGGCGTATCTCCGTTCCTACTGGACGGATCGGGAAAATTCGCGATGTTTCGGGTATAATCTATTTTGGCGCCATAGTCGCCAAATGGTCGCCAAGTTGCGGGACCCTCCGACGCGACACCGGACTGTCATAACATCTTAAAATACAAGCAGAATCCTCATTCTTTGGATTTTAAAAATGTAAGAAAAACATGTTATTAGATACGTCCCAGGTTGAGGGCACTCGTCATTGAAGATGAAAAGAATGGTGGTTGGTTCTAGCTACCCTTGTCCGTATGAAAGGGTAGGATTGGCGGGACGTACTTCCTTAGGGAAGGGTTGTACCGTGGCCGGTGATGATCCTTAGGACTGACCTAAAGTTTTCGCTAGTGTTGCTGTTGCGGCGGTCCCATCATTCAAGTTTTTCCATGTGCCTACTGGCGGGTCGGAGTAGTCAGTGGTGTCATTAAATATTAGATGAAGTATTGAAAGCGATTTTAATTTCACTGCATTAATAAGATTTATCATTGTAAATTATGCTCGAATATATTTTCCTTAGGGAAGAGTTGTACCGTGGCCGGTGATGATCTTTAGGACTGACCTAAAGTTTTCTCCAGTGTTGCTGTTGCGGCGGTCCCGTCATTCAAGTTTTTCCATGTGCCTTCTGAAGGGTCGGAGAGTAGTCAGTGGTATCATTAAATATTAGATGAAGTATTGAAAATGATTTTAATTTCACTGCATTAATAATAATTATCATTGTAAATTATATTCGAATATATTTTATTAATTTGAAGCTAAAGAGAAAAATGAATTACAATTTAATAGGCATGATTTAAAGTAATTTTTAAAATTTTGAATAGGTTTAAAGATAATTTTTTGTGTAATAATATTTTCGGAAGTTCTTATTAAAAAAAATACCAAAATCTCTCACAATTTTGGATTATATTAAATTCGCAAAAAATTTGCATTTTATAATTTACCCTCTCCTAGAAGTTAGTAAGCGTATTTCTGAAACACCCTGTGTAGTCCTATGGGATTAAAATTCTTCATGTATAAATTCATTCAATTATTGACGTTTTTCAATTAATTGAACAAAACATCAAAACACTATCTAAGAAACTAGATGCATAGTTTGTATGGCGCAGTTAATAATTTAATTAGAATGAAAATTTCTGGTATGCCATACCCTCCCGCTGGTGTGGTGTGGAAGCCTGGAAATGGAGGTGCCAGCTATCATCCTCATCACCTGACCGTGGTTCATTCCAAAATAGTCCTAATGTTGAATAATGTTAAAAATGGGACGCTAATATAACTAAACTAAACTAAAACTAAAGAAAAACCTAGTAGACCATTTCAGTTTGGACTTCTGAAAGATACTTGAGTTATATACTCATTCACTTTTACTGAAGGATTACATAACATTCAATAAAAGGTCCTATGCTTTTGTTTATTAACAAGGTGCTCAAAGATTTATTCATCCGGTGAATCCAATTGTTAAAGATTCTCTCCAATCAAATTTCCGTCGTCGTTTTGTAGGAACCGAAGCGGAATGGCTTGTAGTGAATTAATTCAATTAGTTCTAGGAGCACGAGAGGCATGTCATAGGCTCACTGGACAAGAAACAGAGCAATTTCGAAGTTAGTGCCTTCGTTTCTATAATTGGTTTGGATTTGATGTCCTTTTACTCCTTCTTTATTATTTATATAAAGATTGTTTAATAGAATATTAACAGGTGAATAGCCGTTTAGTTATTGAGTGGATGTGGCTATTATAGAGCTTCAACTATCCGAACTCTATTTATCCGGATCATCAATTATACGAATTATTTTGAGGGCGAAAAAGGAAACTGGTAAAGAAAATCTTGTCAGGCAAAAATGAGGAAAGATGACCTCGATTTTCTTATATTCAAAAAAAAAAAAAAAAATGATATTTTAATGCAGATTGTAAGTACGTAAATATTTTTAAAAATCATTGTTGTTTTTTTCTGTCATTAACCCGTTATAGGCATCTGAGTTTTGTTTAGTTATATTAACAAAACTCCCATTTTTTAAGCAACACTAGGGCTATTTTTGGGACGAACCTCGTCGTTTCAAACCACCATCAGATGACGAGGGCAACACCTGAGCTGGCACCCCCCTCCAAACTTCCACACCACACCAGTGGAAGGACGTGTGACCCCGACGGATTTAATGTGCACCAAACCCTCTTACAGTTCTTCGGAGGAATCAGGTCTCGAACCTGAAACCCTTCGGTTCCAAAACCGAGACCTCCCATCGTGGCCCTATAGACATATGAGATTGCTTATATTCTTCTATGTTTAATACGTATTCTGTAAAGATAGCATCTTTGCCAACAAAATTCAAAGTGTCTAGTCTTGATGACAGAAGTGGGAAAGTTGATCGAATACATGTAAATATCAGTAGAAGAAGCAACTTAGTTCTTCAGATATACTAAAGATGTTAATTTTGAATAATTTTTTAAAAATATGTTAAGCTTTTATTTTATTTTTTTTAAAAAAATTAATGAAATTTAATAAATGCATCATTTGCAAATGCATTTTGTTTCCGCTCTTTTAATAACTTTTTCTGATGTGTATATTATCTCTAAAGAAGGAATACGAGAAAATTCGCTCCCTCCCAATCTGAAATACGGTAAAATGACGTATGTCAATAAATTTGTCTTTTGGTATCTCAGTTAACTTTACAAAATGAAGAATGAAATTTTGTGTGACTATAGAATATTTTGTTCATTGTCAGTTATTCACTATGGAGGCCTGTAAAAGTTTAATTTTTGTAACTTCTAAATCTCAAAGTCAACAGAAGTCAAAATATTGACGAATATTTCAGTAGCTTATTTCATGAATCTTTGGAATTGGAAGTGTATGCCTTATAGAAATAAGTAAGAAAATAAACGCTAGCTCCATCTTTTTGTAACACCCTGTTTATATCCATGCCAACCATCTACAGAATAGCAGAAAGTACTAACTGTGTTTAATCTTCATTAAACTTTATGCATAACTTTGATACTCTGGCTTTCCTTAAAATGTATCTTTAAGCCCGAGATCATAATTGATATCTGAACAGTGCTATTTTATCAGCTCTGTGAATGTTATATTTATCGTGTAAATGAGCTGGAATCGCATCCTAATGGAGTAGAATTCCATGACGTCACATTGTCATTAAACATTGTAATTGTATAATCTATTTTTTAATAGCCCGTTATATTTACTTTCTTATTGAGCATACGATTTGCCTTGATCATACAGAATATCGTTTTTTATCGTTCCCAATAAAAGATAAGCACACGGTCAAATATTTGATGAAGCAATGGAAAGGGTTTGTATTTCATTACATCGTTGAAATATATTCTTGAAAATTATGCAAAACAAAAAAAAATATTTTCTTGAAACTGTCAAAAATTCAATATATATATATATATATATATATATATATATATATATATAATGATATTTAATTCTAATTTCAATTTAATTAACTTCCAAGATTTTATCTTAAATTAGCCCATAGTAACTTCATTCTAAAAATATTCTCTTATATCGTGATCCAATTCCGATTTAATTCATTCCTCTGTAAAACTAATGTGCCATCAGTACTACGTATCAAATGAAAGTGATACTTCCGTTACCCTTGTCAAAGGTCAACATAGTATTCCCTCGGCGCGTGGCCGGAAATCCCATCTTATATAAGACTAGTGATCATTTGTTCGTCCCTTTTTGCCTTTTCTTACTTCTGTTTTTGTGTCGCACAGCACCTTCTTGTAAATAATTATGCTTTCACGAAATGGATTTTAATATTAAATTAAAAATACAAAGTCTATTCACTGCTTGTTAAACCTGCTGAATCAACCAAAATAACTTTACATATTATAGCATAGGAGGTCCCAGAGCTTGGCGACCATTTGGCGACTTGGCGACGAATTTCGCGACTTTGGCGCCAAAATAGATTATACCCGAAACATCGAGAATCTTCCTGATCCGTCCAGTAGGAACGGAGATACGCCTCGAACGTTCCTGATTGGTTGAGAGGCTTCTAGCCCCGCCTCCCGAGACCTATAAAAGGAAGCCTGCCGGGCAGTGGTGAGTCGAGTGGTGAACCAGTGGTGAATTGAGGAGAAGTCGGAAGCGACAGAGCAGAGCAGAGTAGTGGTGGACCAGTGGTAAATTGGAGTCGTGGACCAGTGGAGTCGAAGAGTAGTCGAAAGCGACGGTGAAGAACTCGTCTTCCAGGGACTAGCGGAGCAGCGACGGAATAGAGCTGCTGTGTATACTGTTGTATGCTGCACGTCTCGGCTGAAGATAATCGTCCTATGTGCTGTATATAGTTGTCGTCTTTGTGCTGTCCTGTGTGTCTTCGTGTAAATAAACGTCGTTGTTTTATTTTCTACTTCCCATTTCTGATTGAGCGTTCTTCACACCCTATAACCCCCACTATCCAAACGAACCCCGGAAAATTTCGTAACAATATATATATATATTATACGACAAATAAATATGAATGTAAAATATGTTTTAATGTAATAATATTTTCGAAGGTACAGTGGAAAAATTCCAAAATATTGCTTTATTTTCACTTTATTAACTAATGCGTGATGAACGTCTATACACATATACAATCTCCTTTATTATTAGGAGCATTCATCTTTAAAATTAAATATTCGTATCTACTACCGAAATTTTTAAATAGTCTTTGGCTTTTTAAATAGTTTTTTAATAGTCTTTAGAAAAATAAAGACAGACGAATAGAACAGAATAAAATAATAGTTCCTTCTTTTTTCGACAACATGGTCGAATCATCTTTTTTTTTCTTTTCTTCTTTCTTTTTCTTTCTTTTTTTCTTAAGGCTTCCAAAAACAGTCGCATATTTTAATGCTAAATGTTTTAGAATATAAAATTAAGTCTTTTTAGCCTTTAGATTTAGATCTCCTAAAAAAGAAATATAAACTCGCATGGTATATTGAGTTTATACTAAAACGTTTATAAGAATTTTAGTAGAGAAGTATGAATATTTAAAGTGTGGATTAAAATTTTTATTGGAAAAATGAGCATCCCATTCGACCTCGGTTGCTCTAGGTAATAAATATTCCAAGTAAAGCAAAGTCAAATATTTTTCTTCTTTAGAGCTGTCCAAAGTTATCGAAAAATTTCCAACCACTTCTACTTAAAAATTCGTTTGCTGCCACTAAAGAAACGAAAAGGACTTTTTTTTTTCATCCATTAAGCCACTTTTCTTTAGTGCTTTCGATTTCTTGCCATTTGCAGTATTAAAATCATGTGTCGGTTGCTCCATATTTTGACGGCTTACATAACTGCAGAATTCCTTATAAACTACATTTCTTGTCATGGATTCGCTCGCAATTTTTGCATATATATTAAATACTCGGTATAATGAGTACAATTTACAACGGAAATGATGCTATAATGAATGATGATGATGTCGTGTCCGCGTTACCACGGAAAGGGGGTGCAGTAGCTTTTGAGGGTAAAGACCCCTGAGCACCCGAGGGCAGAAGTCTGACTTCTAGCTCCTATGAAGACGAAACTCCTACATTCGCTTGCTTGCAAAACCTCTTTTTACAGGGGAGCACATTCACACACCTCACAGATAGAACACAGATGAAGAACAAGCATGCCCCAACCGGGACTCGAACACAGGACGCCCAGGTCACGGGGAAGATGCGCTATCCCTATGCCAGGACGCCGGCTGCTATAACGAATGTTTTGCACTTTCACGTCAAGAAAATGTAAATAGACAAAAAGTGTAATTATTTAATATCCCCCCCCCCAAGAGCAGTGAGTTTAAAATTGATTATGGAAATATAGGACCATTTCCAATAATTATTCAGGCCTGCAAAAAAATGATTTTTGAAAATCATTTTAAGTTATTCAGTTGTTTTTAATATATTTCTCAATGATGAATCTAAAAATAAAATTCGTTTTTTTTTTTTTCCCCTTAGGTAAGTTATTTTAGAAAGCGATTTCATATTTTGGACGAAATAACTCATTGTTGATGACGTTCAAATGTATCGTGACATGCTGAAAGTAGAAGCAAACAGACGGTCAAACCCTTGGGAGATTTGGTTGGAATTTTATAAAAGGTCTATATTTTAAATGTTAAATCTCTCTACGAAATTTTACTTAGCTGGTTTTTTCGTTTTGTAGAAATTGTGTTGCCTTATGCTCTAACAACCAGGAAGACAGGCTGCCTCTAAATATATTTCATCCAAAATATTTTAGAAATTTACAAATTTCAACCAAATACATAGACGATAAACCAAATTTCATCTATCTAACTCGAAGTCATTTTGAGTTATCATGCTCACAGATAGATAAACATAATTGCGAAGGTCGTTAAGGAGCGGTTCTATAAAAAGTCCGAATGGGTGCAACAGTTATTTATTATGTTGCACACAGACAATTTACATACAATAGTTTGGAATAATTTTAAGATAAATATGTAAAAGAGTATGGATCAAAGCATGCGGCACATGCCATCGCCTGACCTGAATGGAGTCATTGAGCCACAAAGCATCAGAGGGCGCTGTCTCTGATATTATTGCATATTTGCATATCATATATATATATATATATATATATATATATTTGTGTGTGTGTGTAATGATATTTTAATTCTAATTTCAATTTAATTAATTTCAAAGATTTTATCTTAATTTAGTACATAGTAACTTCATTCTAAAAATATTCTCTTATTTCGTGATCCAGTGATAAAAGTGATACTTCCCTTGCCCTTGTCAAAGTCAACATATGTATTTCATCGGCACATGGCCGGAAATCTTATGTTATATGGGACTAGTGATCATTTGTTTCGCGCTTTTTCTTACTTCTGCTTTTGTGGCGCACTGCGCCTTCTTGTATCATGCCTGCCGAGAGAGAATAAAACGTCTCGTCTATGTTTTCAACCTGCATTCTAGCTTCAACCAAAATAGTATTATATATATATATATATATATATATATATATATATATATATATATATATATATATATATATATATATATATATATATATATATATATATATATATATATATATATATATATATATATTAATCAAGTAGCTTTAACAATGGAAAAAGAAGATGGAGTTAAAAAATTTGATGAAACAAGAAAACAGTTTAATTTTTATTATAAAAATTAAAAGTGCTGTAACAATTTATACTAAAATACAATTTTTTTAAAGGGTTTTTTTTTTATAATTACAGAAAAATTCTTACATCAGTAATGATAATATCGTGTAAGCCTAATATATATTTTTTTAATTTTAAAGTGATATGTAGAATTAATTTTACTCGATTGTATTTTTAAAAGATGTAATGTGAAAAGTTAAAAACTTGCTTTATCTTAAATGAATTGCTATTGCGATTTTTTTTCCCCCTTACTTTGAAAAGTTAACAAGAATTTTTCTCTCGTGTTTGAAGAGTACAGGTACGAAATTTTATCAAGATTGTACCAAAATTTAGATTTCTATAAGAAGCACTCACATATTCACACGTATGGACTTTACTTCTAATATGAAGATAAATTGCTTTTGTATGTTGTTCATTAATCTCCCCCCCCCCTTTCCCCTTTATATCAGCGGATCTAACAGAGAAACTGGCGAAAATTTAAGCGCGAAATCTCGAATGCGTCAAATATTTGCTTGGCAGGAATTTCCTTTCTATACTTGTTCTTTCATTAAAAAGAATACATTTTCATTGAACTCCTGAAGATTCCACTAAGGCTAAAGATATATAAAACAAGGCTAAATTTGAAAAATAAGTTATTAGGTACTGCTTTACTGCATACCGTGCAATTATTTTTGGGGGGGGGCCTTATTCTTCTTTGTAAGTGGATATTATTCTAAAATAATCACCTTTGATAATATTTTTATAATTTCTATCGCTTTAAGAGAGAAAGATATGAAGAAATGTCTTTGTTTTTCTCATTAAATTTATATATTTTTTAGTTATTTCCTATAGATGGCAGCACGATATTTCAATATATTTTTCGAATTATCTGAAATTTGTTACGGAAAATAATTTCAATGTGCAAAAGAATTTTTGCACATTGTAGTGTTAAAAATTTTCTTCACTATAATGACTATCAATAAATTATGTAGAAGTTTAAATGAATTTTTTTTTAATATTTTAGGCAAATATTTGATAAATTTGCACATGAGATTTATTATTTTCCGAATATCCTTAGAAAACCGGAATAGTAAAATTCAAATTCCTGTTAATGTTTCATCAAAGGGCAGTTATAAAACTTAAATATACTTTAATATTTCCTGTCGAATTTAAGTAGATAGCCTTTTGAAGTTCTGAAATCAATTTTCATTGTTTGATTGCTCACTACTTTCATTTATTTATTTACTTGTGCGCTAATTTAATATATTTGTAATGTATCCGTTTATTGTAAATAGTGAAATCCTTAACTTTATCTATCTGAAATAAGAATTACTCTTCATAAATGTTTTCAAATACTAGAATTATTCGAAATTTTCTAATCGCAACTAACAATATGCCCTTTAAATGGTAGAGTTATGATGATAATGTATGTTGAGACAGAGTTTATTTTTAAAGTGTGAGAGTCAAATTTGTCCATCTGAGCAATTGTTTCAATATTCGAGAGCAAATAATACATTTTTGAATAAAAAAGATGTCTGAAGCTATAGTTTTATACAATTAATAATAATAACGTAAATCTATTTTGTATGTCATAACAGTGTTGATATTATTACAATCATAATATAATTAAGCAAGTTTTAAAAAAATGAAAAGGCAACAATGACTGAAATTAGTTTTAATTAGTTGATCAACGACTTTGCATATTTACTGGGAAATTTTCTGCGAATATTTTATAACAAGTCATTTTTATTTTGAAATCTATTATCAAATGGTCATCAATATGTTTGATAACTCAAATTAAATTCTGCGTGAATCTTGTTGGAAAAACTCCATTCAAATATTAGTGGTATATATAATTTATTTGTGGCCCTAAGAAGTTCACATTACTTCCCTTCCTTTAATAAAATAGGCAATTTACTTTCACATTGCAGCGCATATTTTCAACACACTAATGATTTATTTCAGATTAATTATTTATTATTATTTATTTATTATTTGCTATTATTTATTTATTGTGACTAGAGATTGCAAGCTTATACGATTTCAGGCATTGTCATCGTTGCAGGTGACCGGTTTTATAAATACTCTATTGCGTAAATGAACGTAATTAAATGTATGAATATCTGATCAATTGTATTGATAAAGTGATAATATCATGTAATATTTTTTTCATTCATAGAATTTGAATGTTTTTACAGACTTATTTATTTAGCAATTAGGAAAACAATTAGGAAAATAAAAACTTTTAATTCACAGTTTGTGGCACCTTCTTAGCTGAGTGGGCAGCCTAGGCAGTTGCCTAGTTTAACCGTTCCTGACAAACATGAGAATCCGAAGACACTGAGAAAACTTGTCGAATATATTTGTTCTGTTATGATAACATGAGGTTGGTGAGTTCAGTAAGATTTTTCATCACATGATGTGATTTTCAATGGATCGAAAATTTTATTTTTGCGACACTTTTTTAAGGACAATAAAAAGAATTGGCTTTGAATACTCTATTGAGTAATTACTATGTAAAATTGAATTAGGGCCCCAAATGGCTTCTTGAACCTGGTCCCCTTCATAGAGAAGGCCGGCTCTGGTTGGCAAATAAACACACTGGAAATAGCAAATATTGTGCAAGAATATTGTGGTATATTGTGGAATGTGGGCATACATTCAATATTTGGCACAAATTATAACGTTCTTGGTAAAAAAAAAAATATGTGAGGGAAAAACACGAGGGATTTACCATAACAATGAAAAATCTTGATATTGGCAAACATGGCTATTTCTGGAAAAATATTGCCGAATTTCAAATTTGATTTTTTCAAAATAATATATTAATAAATACCTCTTTCATGATAATTATGTTACATGAAACAAAGAAAATACATGCGAAGAAGATTTAAATGACTTAGATGAAAATAAATTCCAATTTACTTTTATAAGAAATTAGTTTTCAGGTGTCCAGTCTGCAGCATGTAAATATTCCTTGGATTTTTCCGTGGAATTTTCCAAGGATTTCACGGATTTGTTAAGATGTTTTACGCTAGTAGAGGGATCCTATAAAACACAAGATATGATGAGCATCATCATGATGTTAAATAATCTAAATGTTATACAATATCGTGAAGAAATCTTAACGATATTATTGGTCATTTCATCTAATAGCGATTGCTGAAGTTTTGGTAACTTTTAAAATAAAAGACCATTTTATGAGTAATCTTTCATAAAAAATACAATAAATTTAATATTGATGATTTTCTTTACAATTGTTAATATTACTTTCTAATGAGTTGTTCATGTCCAAAAAGTCACAGTTTGCCAACCAGAGCCGGCCTTCTCTATGAAGGGGCCCGGGTGCAAGAAGCCAGTTGGGGCCCTAATATTTTGTGAAGTAAAAAAAAAAAAAAACACGAACACATACAGGGTGTTTATAAAGTCCCGGACCCATTTTGATGTTTAATAACTCATAAAATAATAAAGATATAAACACACTTATGACATTTATTGATGGAATAACTCATATATTTTCCTTTTCAGGTTTGAATATTTTTACTTTTATAAATATCGTCTGCGCGTGTGGTTAATTTCAGATAATTTCATTTTCCAGTCTAAATATCTGTACTTTTCTAAATATTGTCTGCTTATTAATCGCATTTTTCTCTCTTTTGTTTTTGTCAACTATTGCAATGTTATGTTTACTTTTGATGTGTTTGTTCTATGTAGTACTTTTGTATGTGATGTTTTATTCGAGCGGATATTAAGGAGAATGCATACACCACAAGAGAAAGCACAGATTTTATGGTGGTTCATAGAAATGAAATCGATAGTGCAAGCACAGAGAAATTTCAGAAGAATTTACCAAAAAGATCCTCCATCCAAAAACAGCATCTTGCGGTGGAAAAAGAATTTTCTAGAAATTAGAAGTGTCGAAGATAAGAAACGTTCCAGACTTCCTTGCACAAGTGATTTTGATGTTGAGCGTGTCAGAGAGACATTTTTACACAATCCTAGAATATCTGTGATATCAGCGGCAACAGAATTGGATATGCCAATTTCGACGGTGTACAAGGTTATTAAGAAAAAATTAAGACTGCGTGCATACAAAGTTCAAATTGTTCAAATTTTGTAACCGAACGATAGACCTAGGAGGATGGCCTTTGCAACAGATATGCTAAGGAGGATAGAAGATGCTGCTGATTTTCTGAAGAGCATAATGTTCTCCGATGAAGCATCCTTTCATGTTTCTGGCATTGTTAATCGCCATAAAGTGCGCAAATGGCTCTGTGGATGCCGACATGCTTGTCGCTACCTGGCGTGAAATTGACTATCGACTTGATATTCTCCGTGCGACGAAGGGGGCACACGTGGAAGTTCATTGACAAGGGTCATGAAACTTTTTGAGTCTATTTAACCATTTATGTTATTAATTTAAATCTATCTTTATTATTTTATGAGTTATTAAACATCAAAATGGGTCCGGGACTTTATAAACACCCTGTATTATTAATGCATGATTTTGTTTATGTTAATATAATAGCCAATTACTTCAGAAAAATTATAACTTTTTGCAATTACTTTTTCGGTGCTTAATATTGCAAGTGCATTTAAGCGTTCTGAACACATGATAGACCGAAGATAATTCTTTATTTATTATAATTTACTGAAGGAGCGCTCAGCACTTGTTGCAGTAACTGATAAAGTAAAGAATAATTTTAACAGAGTTAATATATTTAGAAACAACTCATTATAATTATTATTTAGCATATATTGCAACATGTCTTGTGCGTTACTACATTTCTTTCATTCAAAATCAAATTCCGTAGCAAACAAATTTCCTGAATTAATTTTTCATCTCGATCTTTGTTACAAAACTTTACAAAATTTTTGGAACATTTCTTTAATTTATGTTTTTCTAAAAAAATTATATCAGTGACTAATTTGAAATCAGAAATAATATATGGTACACTTTTAAATTTATCTTCTATTGTACAATAACACTATCAATTTCGGTGTTAAAAAATAGCACCTGAATTCCTTTACCGGGTTTTTTATAACTTCGTCTTCTGCTAATTCGGAATATAATCTTTTTCTGAATAAAAAGAATTAGGAAAGAGGTTTAAATGTAGTAGTCGGTGGATTTGGATATATAAGAAGTTCATAATATATATTATAGTCTTCTGCAAGTGTGCAAAATACTGTTAATATAAGGTAGATAGATTTACAATCCCTTACCTCACCTACTAGGTAATAGCTTATAGTATAGCATATAATAATTTGATAATTCATTCTATTAACTGCTTAATACTTTTAGGTACAACCATATACAAACCAAGGAAATATCCCTCTGAGTGTCAAAAAAGAAAATTACCAGAAAAGTAAAAAGAAGAAAAGCTAAACTTCAAGAAGTCACAAATAGATCTATTTTCTTACTACGAAATAATTCTGGCGAATAAATTGCTTCAACTTCAGAAATTACAATTCAAACTTCAACTGGGGAAGAACGTTCCGCGCAAAGTATACAGTCTAGCAATGAGATGTTGAAACGGTGAAATTTGTTGAAGAATCGTATGTTTACACAAATGTGACAGAATCAGATAATAATGACAATAAAAAATATGATCAAGACAGTATAAATGATCCTGGTTTATGGCCAAGTATTATCACTGATAAATTTAGAATGCTTTGTGTTAAAATCAGACCTGTGCAACATAAAGGATTTTTTGCTGAAAATACAAAAGGTAGATCATTTTCCACTACTACATACTGCTTTTAAAAAAATGCCAAATGGTGAAACTCAACTTAGCAGCTGGTTAATTTATTCAAAGACGCAAGACTCCGCATTTTGTTTTTGTTGTATACTGTTTTCCAAAACAAGCAGAAATGACCAAACTACACGATTTATAGGTGGCTATAATAACTGAAGAAAACTATCAACTGTAATCCAAGATCATGAACGCTCTAGTTGTCATATTAATTCGTTTATTGCTTGGAAAGAATTATTAAAACGACAAAATTTATGTTCGACTATTGATAAAAGAAATCAAGTTAATATAAGTAAGGAAACGGCACTATTCGAATTACTATTTCAAAGAAATGCAGATGCGATTCTATTTTTAGCTTGTAATAATCTTCCACTTCGAGAAACCTACAAAATAATAGGTAAGTTTAATAATGGAAATTGGTTTTGTTTAATCGAATTACTAAGTAAATATGATACTATGCTAATGGATCATATAAACAAAATAATAAATTCTAAAAGTAAAACTGTGCATCATTTTGCACATAGGTCACAAGAACAAATTATTTCTGCGTTAGGAAATGAAGTCCTTAACAAAATGAAACACGATATAAAAGCAGCCATATACTATATAGTGTCCAAATGGATTCTATTCCTGATATTTCCCATAAGGAGCAAACTTCAATCACTATTAGATATGTAAATTTTGAAGAGAAAAGGTTAACTATAAATGAATCATTTATAGGGTTTATTGAAGTAACTGATCTGACTGGTGAAGAACTAGCAAAAACTCTATTGGAAAGATTAAACGAACTTGATTTAGATATTCTGAATTGTGAAGGGTAACCATACGACAACAGTAACAACATGAAAGGGAAATATAAAGGTGTACAGACAAGAATACTTTCTCTAAATCCGCATACAGTTTATGTGCCTTGCATATTATACTCCTTTAATTTATTAATTTGTGATGCCGTTTCCAGCAGTATATATTGTAAAAAAATTAGGGATATTGCAACGCTTATATTACTTATTTTCTGCATCTACAAAAAGATGGGAAATTCTAAAAAAGCATTTAAACATTTTACTTAAACCCTTATATGACATTCGTTGTGAAGCCAATATAGATTCGTTTAAAGCTGTGTATACACAGTTTGAACAAACTTGTAGTGCCCTCGAAGAATTTATTGATGTAAGTAACGATAATACAGCGGTATCCGAAGCTAAAAGTTTATTAGATGCAATACAAGAAATGCCATTTATTTTATGTTTAATAGTATGGTTTGCAATATTGTCCAAAATTGATACTATCAATAAACTATTTCAAACAAAAACAATTGTTCTTGACTCGGCTTTCAATTTAGTCAATAAAATAAAAACTGAAATCCAAAATTTAAGAACGAAATTTAACACATTTTTAGACGAACCAAAAGTTCTAGCACATAATTTGAACATTTCAGAACATTTTCCTGTAAAACGAATTCGAAAAAGAAAAAGATTATATTCCGAATTAGCAGAAGACGAAGGTATAAAAAAACCCGGTAGAGGAATTCAGTTGTTATCTTTTTAACACTGTAATTGATACTGTTATTGTACAAATAGAAGATAGATTTAAAAGTATACCAAATATTATTTCTGATTTCAAATTAGTCACTGATATGAAATTTTTAGAAAAACATCAATTAGAGAAATGTTCCAAAAACTTTGTAAAGTTTTATAACAAAGATGTAGATGAAAATCGAATCCAGGAAATTTGTTTGCTACGGGATTTGATTTTAAATGAAAGAGATGTAGTAACGCACAAGACATGTTGCAATACATGCTAAATAATAATTAAAATGAATTGTTTCTAAATGTATTAACTGTGTTAAAACTATTCTTTACGTTGCCAGTTACTACAGCAAGTGCTGAGCGCTCTTTCAGTAAATTAAAATTAATAAAGAATTATCTTCGGTCTATCATGTGTTCAGAACGCTTAAATGCACTTGCTATATTAAACACCGAAAAAGAAGTTGCAAAGAGTTGTAATTTTTCTGAAATAATTGATTATTAGCAGAAACAAAATAACGCATTAAATAAACATGCATTAATAATATGTGCTCGTGTTTGTATTTTTTTTTTTTACCTCACAAAAAATTAGGGCCCCAACTGGCTTTTTGCACCGGGGCCCCTTCAAGCGAAGGCCGGTTCTGCATTTACCCTTCAGTTCCTCATTTTTTTAAAAATTGTTATCTTTCTATTATAGATATGTTTGTTTCTATATGACTGATATATTTAATGTTCGAGTTGTTGAAATAATTATACTATAAATAAAGAGATTTCTTTAATATTTTAAATAGTCTGAAATTTTCAAAAAAATCAAAGTTTTGAAGTTTAATTCTTAAAATATTTTTTTCCGCTGAATAAATGAGGTTAGAATTTAGTATACGTTTAACTAGTATTCAAAATATTTATTTTGTTATTTTTTTTTTTATTCTATAGTCTTAAATTAATGTCCATTTTTAGTAAGTTCCAAAAATGGATTGAAATTTTAAGAATACTTCATATTATTTTACTTTTTATTTTATTTAAAATTAAACAAAGAAAAACACGAAACAAAAACAATAAAATTGCAGGAATAGAAAAATGGTTATATTGCTGCGAGAATTTTACAACCGTAATGATAGATGGCAGCACTAAACACTTTGAAATTAATTTTTGAAAGTGTGTACATAGAATGTAATATTTTTTTTTTTTTTTAAATGATGAGTGGAATAGTTTTGAAATTTACAAATACTTTCTTTTTCATTATCACTCCCCCTTCCTCTCCACACGAATAAAAAATTATACTATTTCAAATCGTGTATTATTGATAGTGCAACTAAGAAATTTACCCAACAAGCATACAGATGGCAGCATGAGCTAAGTGAAAACTTTAAGAGATTTCTCCTCAAATGAGAACGAACTCTTACAAGAATTAATGGAAACCACGTTAAATGGAAAATGTGTTGTCCATATGGTATAAATTACCTTCCACTTACTTAGTTTCAACAAAAAAATTTCATGAAAAAAATGCTTTCTTTTTTGATAAAAACTTAATAAAATATTTTTAAAATCTTTATTAATTTTATGCTTTAAGAATAAACAGCAAGGAAAAAAATCAATAAAATCTTGTAGCTACATTCGGTTTCGTTCCACTTTATATAAATTCCATTTTAATTAAATATGAATTGTAATAACAATAATATTTATATTCATCCCAAGTATCACTTTTAATTCTAAAATGTTGGGAAAATGTGCAGTTTATTTATTTGTTACATTAAAATCCATTAATCATATAACTAATGACATTAGGTTAAAACAAAAGGGATCATTTTCAGTTAAAGAAAGTATTTTTCATTGGCATGAGAGCTTATTCAGTCTTAAAATTAAAAAAAAAAAATGTGGCATTTATTTTCCTATCATTTGCATAAACTTAAACACACCTATTGCCTTTTATCAGCGTTTTATAATTCAGAAAGAGTAGATTTGATAAACTATTGCATTAAGTTGTTATTATTTTACTTGACCTTTCGTTAATATTATCGCACTTTCAAAATAATATTCATTCTTTTATTAAAATTAATACAACTTTCATTGCTATCTTCTACGAGAAAAATTTAATTATTATAAATTTTATTATGAGTTGTTTTATTATTATTATTGTTTTGTTGTTTACAAACTTTCATCTAATTTTTGATATCGGCTTGGATCTGAATATCTTGGAATTTTACAATCTTTTAAATTTTTTTTAACCAAATGTTCAGTAATACTTCAATTTATTTTATAAAAATACAGTACAATATAATATTTTTCATTTTAAAATGATGCTTCGTTAAGTGTGAAATCTCAGAGCAGAAAACGTTAAATGCATGTTGATTAAATGATATATTGACAGCTATTTCTAAATTGTTTAAACAAAAATTTACATGGAAAATAACTCAAAAACTATGCAGCTAAATATACTTTATATTTGGTTGATTCAATACTTATACTATTGAAAAGATGCTAAATCTAAACGAAGTCTAAATTTTTATGCATTCTCCTGTTAATAAAATTTAGTAAAATATTCAAGACACATTAATTTTTTAGGGATAAAAAAAAATTCCACTCTTCTGTGGCAGAAACTAATCAAGTGAAAAAAGGTTTTAATGTCCTTTCTTTAAGTCAATCAACGGCCGCCTCGAGTCAGAGCAGGACTTTGAGTGGGCGGGGGGAGAGGGGTCTTCTTCAAAAAGGCATTGAAACAATCTAAAATAGTGATAGCAAAGCTTCAGGCGGGTTTTTTTTAATTATTATTACAAAAGAATGGAACTTTGTTTGTTTGTTTTTTAAATGTTAGTGTGTCATAATCACTTTTTCATTTATAGTTAATAGAACCGAGAAGCAGTATAAAAAAATTGGAATCCATAATTTGTTTAGCAGTTTGTTTATGACTGAGAATTTTTTTTATGTCATTTGGAACTTACTTCTAATTGGAAGTATTTGCTAGCTCTAATGATTTAGAAATAAGCAATTAAATAATGATTTGAATGTACATATTGTTTATGTAATGAAAAATTCATTATTAAAAATTTGTTTTATTTTTCTACCAATTTCACTACTTTTCATCTATCCTTTCACCAATAAAAATTAATTTTCTTTTCAACCAGATATATTTCTATGACTCAAGAAAAAAAGTAAGTGTCTGAAGAATTATGAATAATATAATTTTCATTAACTATAAAAATAAAATGCGCTTTCAGTTCATATTATCTTCTCATGCAATGTCAGTATTTAATCAGAAAAACTATGAAACTTTTAATAAATTATTATATTTAATTTTTAATTCGGCTTAAATTTTTAGCATAGTTTTTGCTGCATTTCATGACTGCTGTTGTATATAAACATTTTCAAAGTAATTTATTAATGATGAATATTAAAAAAAATTTCTTTTTAAAACTTCAGAAAGTTTTTTTAAAATTTTAAACTTTTCTCTCTCTTTTTATAAACTTTTGATCTTAAATGGGTTCCTTTACCCATTAAGATAACCTTATATTGATGCAATGAAAGAAAATTTTAAAAAAATAGAAATCGCATTTTAAACCCTTCTCAAATTGTATTATTGTGAGATTATTATTAGCGGAAAGAATAAAAACTTATTATCAGTGGATTATTACAGAATAGTGAGATATATCGCATCAATATATATCATTATTGTGGTAATAAAAAAAGACAGTTTTTATTATATTAAGGTCGTATTTGAAAAGGACAAAGACTGAAAATTTTAAATCTTTAACCAGTATTTCAATCAGAAAGTTTTAGACAAATTATTATATTGAAAATTCAAGTTCGTAACATTTTCATTTGAGCCGACATTATGTATCATTTGAACTTATTGCTGTTTTTCGCAATATGTGTAAGAATTCATTGCCATTCTTGAAATGAAACTTCTCTAACTCTAAAATGGCAGTAATAGATTATAATCAGTGGATTATTATACATTTGTTTTAAGGTTGGTTTGTTTTTTACGGTTTAAGGTTTGTTTTTTAAAAGTTGCGTTAGCCTTTTTGTATAAGCGATCGATATGTAAATACAAGACGTTGGACAACGTGAATTCTCGTGACGTCGTAATCACATGATAAATATAACAATGTACATCATCTAACTGCTCATTGTCAAGACCACGTCTTTTTTTCTCTTAAAAATATAAATCGTTTCCATTTTCTTTGTGTATCATTTCAAAATAAAGAAATTCAATGAAATGGGAAAACAAAAATTATATTATTTTCTAAAATTTAAAAAGTTTCATAAAATTTAACCAAAACCGAATTAGCTTGAGTCTTAAATAGCTATTAATGAGTGAAAAAGAATTAATACATAACGTATAAAGGTACGCAGAAATAACAATTTATTTTGTTTTAATAATTCTTATTTTTCATGCGGAAATAAATGAGGAATTCATTGTCATTCTTTTAGTGCTTTATTTATCGAAATCCTGTCAAATTCGTAGGAATTCAGTCATCCAAAATGAGTTGTCCAAATCAATTTAAAGGGGAAAAGAAAAATCATACCCGGAATAGTGTCTTCCTTAATAAAAATGAGTTGGAAAGCGATGCAACTTAATGACAGATACGAATTAAACAAGAATATTTTAATACAGCATGCAGGTACAGAAAACGTTAGCATTGTTTCTGTAGCCATTAAACGAATTCATTCTAAAAATATTTTTTTTTCTGGGTATCAGAAAGAAATTTACTTAAAATGTATATGACTTTAAAGATGTAAATTTTTTTCGTTAATTACCCAATGATATGATTATTTGATTACCTTGTCGGTTTTCTATCCCATTAAAAAATCGTTTCTATTATACCTAAACCAGTTTGCATTAACCACTAACAAAGCTACATCTAGCCACTTAATGATTTAATGAATGATGAATACTTAATGATTTTAATCAACCAATAATAGAGCTACAACTAGCCACTAAATGATTTAATGAATGATTTTAATTAACCGATAATAGAATTACAACTAGTCACTAAATGATTTAATGAATGATGAATACTTAATGATTTTAATTAACCAATAACAGAGCTACAACTAACCACTTAATGTTTAATCAACCACTATCAGAGCCAGAACTAGCTACTTAATGATTTAATGAATGATGAATACTTGAGGATTAACCACTTAATGTTTTTAATTAACCAATAACAGAGCTACAACTGGAAAATACCGAACTCAAATAAATTATTGTTCCATATTTAACTGTATTACCAATAAATCTTTTCAGGCTGCATTGCATTGATTGTATAAATTTCAAAATGCATGTATATTAAAATTTATAAATTTTACAGAGAAATAATATTTTAATATGATGCATCCTATATTTGATAGCATCAGGAGTTATTCTTTGTGTTCTAGTAAACAAAAATTATTCGTATCATAAAAAAAAAAAAAAAAAAATTAAATAATAAAGTGTGTAAAGGAACTATTAAAAAATCAATTTGAGAAATTTTATCACTGGTTTACAATAAATGTTTATAAAACGTGAAATAAGGAGACACAAACAAGTGAATGAAGTAAGAGCACTTTAATACTCAATATAAAGAGAACGAAAAAATCGATATGATGAAAAACGTACACAAAACACATAATGATATAAATTAGGCTGGCCTTTCACTTATAGGCAGTGGCAATAGTAAAGTGGTACGGAATCTTTTTCACAAATAAACTTTGGACCTTTCTTTTCATTCGAAACAAAGTTGTCATCGTGAATTCTCACAAAAAAAAGTAACATTCGTATGAAATAAATGATGGAAATTAAAGAATACATAAAATACAATAACAAAAAAATTCGTACAATTTTGCATCAAAATCTTCGCTCAGTTACTCTTACTTTCAATAAACACGTAAATATTCTTTCATATAAAATATATGTTTTTTTCCAAAATGGAGTTTGAGCCTTCTTTAATAGTTGGAAATTAAAAAACGGTGACAACTATTTAGTTTAATATTTAAAAAAAATTAAGAAAATTTGTGTTCATTTTGCAATCGATTTTTTACTAAGAAATAGTTAGTTAATTTTCACAAAAAATATGGAATATATGTTTATTTCTTACCACATTAACATTTATTAAAATGCATCGGAATTTTTTTAACAAAAAATGCAATTGTACTCTTTTTGTTACTAAGTTACAGTTTATAGATTTCTTTCAGTCAATTATGTTATGTAATGTAATATATGAACACTTTATCACGATGTAATAAAAACAGGCTAATACTTGAATCGGTTTTGGAGATCATTTTTCACAAAAATTCTTTCAAAAAGAGACACTACATTTAAAATGAAAAGATAATTTGTGAAATTAATACATATCTGCAGTTCTTCACGGGCAGATCGAACACACATAAGGATAAAACCTCGAAATAAAAATTGTGTAAAAATTGTTGGCAGTGCAAAATTGTTTTGTAGAAAGGAAATAATTATTAAATATTCTCAAGTTTATACATCCATCAGGTAATACCCCAGAGCATTCAACAGGCTTTATATACAAATTCTAAATTTCAAAATCGTCCATCTTTAGCTTTCAATAAGAATCAACAAGGTACTTTCAAGTTCGGAATCACCAGAACAATTGTAACAATCCAAGTTTTAAATGACGGAAAAAAACTGCATAAAAATCAGTTATATTCTCTATAATTGTGATAAAATATTAATATTTAAGAACTAAAAAATCGCAATATTAATAAAAAGCGATAGATTTTCTTATCTTCAAAAGAATATCATACTGAATTTTAACCAAAACAACACTTTAAAAGAGATAAAATAAGAAGATACATACATAGATAAATAAGGGAGGGATTCAAATAATCATAAAAGAAATCCCCAATTTAAAATCAAAAATGTTTGAAAATTATTAAAAGAATTACAAAAACACATAAATAATTTACGAATATCAAGTTTCAAATTTTACAAACGATTTTAAAAATCGTACAGCAAGAATTTCTTTTTTATGCCATAAAAATTCCAATCAATGGATGAAAAAGTGTGGTAATCATTAGCGATGCCACTAAAACACTGCGACATAATGCAACCCTAAAGATAATAAAAATCAAACAGAACATTCGAAAATAAAAATAAAAACTAAATTTTTCTACAGGAACCAAAAAGTTAATATACAATCTTTGATTTAGATAGGACTATGTCTTTTACAAAAATTATAGGAAATACAAGACACAAAACAAAAAAAAAAAGAAATTATAATAAAAACACTGTGAAAGGCTGCATTAGGATCACAAAGTCTGTACTGAAATTTATTAGCATAAGATTTTGGAATAGATAGATAACAGTCTCGATTAGCACCTCTAACGGTGATATCACAACAGTAGGAACGTTAACGTAGTATAAAAAAAAAGAGACTGTTTCTACTAGTTGTATCTTATTCTATAAAATAAGATTACAAGAGAGTGGTTACATTAGATATAATAGCATAAAAGATGAGATTTTCAGAAAATGAGGGAAAAAAAAGTTTAAAGAATATACGTAAAGTTTTATCACGATAAAGTAATCATTCGTTTTAAACAAAATCTTCAGATCTGAAATGACAATCTTGGTTTATATTAAAAACCGAATGACAATAAGTTAATAAAACTGGGTCACTTTATATTTGAATAATTTTCAAATCATAACATCATGTATAAAGCGATGCATTAATCAACCGTGGCTGTAGAGTAGAACTTCGATTATTCGGATTTTTACCAACGGACGTCTTTGATAACCAAACTCATTGCAAAAATAATAATAATAATAATAATAAAATTAAAGTATTTTTCAGAAAAAAAATTGAAGCATGCTTTGGTGCCAATGTTTTACCCACGAAAACGAATGGAAAATCTTCATTGTAAGATGATCATTTAAATTCAAAAAGAAGTTTGGAGCATTAAAAATATAAAACTAAAAAATCATTTACATTCTTAAGCAGTTGAATAGTGATCTCAAATTCCAGACATTTATCTGAAAAAGAAAATGGCATTCTAAATGTGTCAAAAAGTTTCGCATTCTTAAAAATGAAATATATATATTGAGAAAAAACGTCCTTGAAAAATCACTATGAAAAAGCAACGGAGAAAGAAAATGGTTATCAGAAACAATCTCAAATTCTTGGACAAGAAATATAATAATAAATAAAAAATAAACTCGTTAAAATGTTAATATACGGATTTAATTTTATAATTTCAAATTAAAATTTTTGTCAACAGCAAAGAAATTCCGATTTAAAATATTATTATAGTCTCTAGCAATTATAGTCGATCATAGTCTTTAGCAACTCGAATAATCGAAGTTCTACTGTAGTATTATATCAATAAAAGTGCACATATGTTCAAATACACATTCAAATAGAAAGCAATGTTAAAGTCATCATTTTTAAAAACATAGATATAAATTAAATTGGATTCATATATTTGCTAATAACTACAAAAAATAAAAAAAAAACTATAATTACTAAATCTCTCAGCCATAAAAAAAACTTAGTCATGAAAATATAAAAATGTTTTAAAAACATAACTTTTGCACATGATTTTTAAACTCTGTGTTGCAAACTTAAATATCATTTGCTTTATATACAACTAAAAATCTTATCTTAAATACAGCTTTCAAAAAAGTTTCCGAGATTATATTTCAATAACGCATAGACTTGTAAAAATAAATGATTACTCTATCGAAAATGTGTATTTCTGTATAGAAGACGCAATTTTTAAAGATAAATGCATTTTATCCATTATTTATTACTACATCTAATAATTTGATAATAAAAATATAATATAAATAATTCAACTTGAAGAATAAATAAATATGCAGTCATTTTTTTTTTCCAACATAATTTTCGACCATCCTTTTTCCCATCATAAACGAATACAAAGCCAAATAAATATATCATTCAAGACATTATAAAAATATAAATTTTTCCATCTACAAATACGTTCATT
This sequence comes from Argiope bruennichi, assembly GCF_947563725.1. Taxonomy (NCBI): domain Eukaryota; kingdom Metazoa; phylum Arthropoda; class Arachnida; order Araneae; family Araneidae; genus Argiope; species Argiope bruennichi. The sequence continues at coordinate 11,645,216 of NC_079157.1, read as the reverse complement.
GCAGTTAGTGCGTAGCCACAAAGACACAGAAAGCATGAAACTTCTCTATGATCGTCGAAGTCACCCTCACAGAGTAGGCACTTGCTGTTGGTTACTACTAAAGAATCTAGCAATCTTTTATAAATATACTCTAAATCGTGCATACGCAAACTAACCACATAAATCGTTATAACACTGAAATACTTACAAAAATCGACAGTTATAAACTTTCCAAACGATGTTCTGCATTTACATCTGGCAAACGAAATCGTTTCTTTTCTCTCATAACAGAAAAAACATTTCAAAACCAATGGTATATATAAACTAGTCACAGGTATGGACAAACGTTTGGAATTTTTTTTTTTTAATTCAGATGAAAAATACCTTTTAAAAAAATATTCATTGATTATAATTTTTACACTGTTTCAGTGCAATAAAAATTGAAGAATAAATACTTATAGTTGATAAATGAGAAAAAAAAATTAAATAAACATAACATTTTAATGCAAATGTAGCTATAAATTGCATTTGTTTTCGATTAAATAAAGTAATATTAAAACTAATAAGAGAAAAATAATTATATACCCAATCGTGATTTTCATTTATCTATGATCCTTTTTTTTTTTTTTTTTGTCCATACCTTTTTATAAAAAAAAAATCATCCATTTGATAATGATACGATGTGTGCAAAATGACATTCTAAAATGGATGACAATTTGAACTTTAAAAAAAAAGATGTATATGAAATAATGATAAAGTCTCACACATAAAATTATTAACGCTATGAGATAATGATAAAAGTCTCACACATAAAATTATCAACACATAACGCACAACTACGGGTGAAGTAAATAAATCTAAACGGATCTTTGTGCATGAAGAATCGTCCATTCAGAGAGTTCTGTGAAAACTGATGGAATATATTCTCAAACATATATATATATTTTTTTAAAAAGACAAAAATAACCTCTTTTTATTAAAGAAAAACGAACAGATGTGATATCGAAGACAGCGTGACACTTCGCACTTCAACTCAAATGCAATACCGTTATAGTCTGGATGGAACAAGTAAAGAGTACTTCGAAAATGCTCGGCATTTTTCCGCCTTCCTCCAACACAATCAACTTTTGTTCTCTCTATCACAAGTAAGAAACGTCACTCGCACAAACACACTGCTCATTTCTCCCAGGCCTTTTCTTCCCGCTTCGACTGTTTTGTAATCATTTGGCACAAGGTACAGGTATCATCTAATAAAATTTCACTATTCGCTTTGTTCACTAGTTTATGTACAAATGAAGAAGAGAATCACATTGGCTATAGAGAGATATTGGTGATTGTTCACTTAGTGAACACAAGAATGTGAGTGACGCACCCTCACACGACTCCAGTTACTGAAATGCACCTCTTTCTTCTGAACACAATATCAGGTTGGTAACCCTGATGGTGAAATCTGCAACACAAACTGATAATAGATATGTCCTTTAAAGGTAGTTATATATATATACATATACAATCTGTGTAAAATAATATGAGGATCACTCAGGTTATCAGCCTGCTGCAAATTCGCATAAAAATAGTCCAGGAAAGTTCTTGACTGTTGGAGGATGAAGTGCAAGTACTAGAGATTGGAGGACCTATGAATGTTTCGGTGGTTGCTGGGTTGCCTTCCTCATGGAGGAGTGAGCTGAGGTGGTTATTTTGGTCTCCTGACGTATCTGAGGACGGCATAACCCAGGAATCTGAACACCACCAGGAACAGGATTAGGATGAGGGTGTTCGCCCACATGGGTAGTGGTTCTCCCGACTGGCTGATGATCTGTTCGAAGGGGATGTGGGTTGTGGAGTTGCTCTGTCGGCAGATCTCGAACATGGAATTGGATTCGGCACATCTACAAGGAATTAGAAGGCGAAAAAAATTAAATTTTGCAAGCTTTTTAAATCCTATTTGAATTCAAATAATAAATTTTAGACACTTGATTATTATTGTATTAATAAGAGAGTAAAAAAAAAATTGTACTTCTGAAGACTTCCTAATGAATTCATTTCTATTAGGAGAAATTTTAATATATGTCATTAATGATTTTTAAATGGCAATGGCAATATTTCTTGCAGATTCATTTTTTTTTGAAGAATATTATAATCATAATCATCTGAGAACCACAGACATCCTTGTCTCAACACCGCATATTCCTAGCAATATCATTTTAAGTTTCTTAGACTCGCTTAAAACTGCTAAAAGGTTCTTTGCGCATTTAAATTATATTAGTCAATAATTCCATTAGTTGTCACTTCACAAAACGGCATAATATAAGATGAATAGCATTCAAAAGCCATTTTTCTTAGTTTTTATCGACTACATATTTTATTATCAATTAAACATTTTTCATTACCTTATAGGCGGTCCACCACCAAATTCTATCATCTGCATATTCTGGAAAGCATAATGAACCATGGAGCAATACTGTAGCCACTGCAACCAGCTTGGCAATGTAGCAGCGTAATATCCACCAAACAACATCGTAGACAAGGAATACAAGGCAGATACTGTCACAGATACTTGGAGATCGACACAGGATGCGCCAACAAATAAACCAACACTCTGTATCGGAAAGAAAAAAGTGCCATAAATATCGCCATCGCAGATAAATTTAGAATCACATAAACAAACTTCTCCAAGTCGTTCCGACTCCTCTACTTACTTGTGCAACGACTGTACTCAACAACAGGAACCCCCAAAGACTGAAGAATGTTTCAGCAGAAGAGCAGCCCATCATGGGGTAGGAGATAATGTGGAAAACAGTGGGCAGTGTCATCACTAAAGGCAGTTCACCTATCATCTTGGCTAGATAGTAGGCAGATAACCGATAAGCTCCAGATGCTCTCTCTTTGTTTATCACTTCTCTTTCAGGTGGGACTGGAAAGGGAAAGGGAAACGCATTTATACAAAACGCTTTTAAGGCTTTCAACTTTCATTGATACAGAAGTCAGTACACAATATATACATATCAAAATTCAATCAACAACCTATAGTTTATGTAGCGCCAATGTCAGTGGCACTAGTGACTTTCTTTGTACTTTAATACTCCTCACTTGCCTTTCTGCAAATACCTGTGAGGCCGAATCGCTGAAATGCGAGTATTGAGAGACTATTGCATTGTAGGCTTTCACCTTTCTTCAAGTACCTAAGGGAAAGCATTACCGAAATGCCAGATTATGGAGAGACTATTGCATTTTAAGTTTTCGCTTTCTTAAAGATTTCTTCGCCAGATTGCCGAAATGCAGACTCTTGCATTTTAGGTTTACGCCTTTCTGTAAATACCACTGCAGCTGGATTGCCGAAATGCTAGAATATAGGGAGACTATTGCATCTTAGGTTTACGCCTTTCTGTAAATACCGTTGAGGTTAGATTGCCAAAATGCTCGATTATGAAGATTATGTTGCATTTTTGACTTTTACCTTTCTTAAAATACCGGTAGGACCAAATTGACGAAATGGCAGAACATGGAGAGACTATTGTATTTTAGTTTTTGTCCTTTTTGCGAATCCGATGAGGCCGGATTACCGAAATGCCAGAAAATGGAGAGATTATTGGATTTTAGATTTTCATTGTTATTAGTTTTAGGTAATAATTTTCGTAATGGAGGTTCATACATTAGTGATTGAGTTGTAAAAACTTGATCAATATATTTAGAAACAATACTTACAAGAAATCAGAGCTCCAAAAAGAGCGAAAAGCATCCAATACGTTGTACTAAAGAACATCTGGAAAAAAAAGAATAGAGTTATTAACACAATTGTAAAAGAAAATCTTCAATAAATTATAATTTTTACAATTCATTGACAAAAGCTAGCAAATATTTTCTATTACAAAAAAAAAACAGTATTCTAAAAAATTTTTAAAAAAATGAAAATTGTCTTACCCATCCTCTGATATCAGCAATTTTCGATTCTTCCCTGGGAACTTGGAACCAGATAGATCCGCAAATAAATCCCAACCCCAGAGTCTGAACCCAGTTGAGTTTTGAAAGCATTCTGGATTTGGCTTCCATGAAGTTCCTTTGGGTCAGTACTTTCATCTGAGTATAAAAAGAGGTAGGCCATTTTTTCTCTTCTTTCAAATCCACCTCACTGCTAAAGGTAGAGCTGGCCACTTCGGACCAAGAAGAACGACCAGAATCGTCATCATCTCTAGTTTCTGCAAGAAAAATATGTATCAATATAGAAAACAACAAGAAAAAGAAATGAACTGTACTATGTCACAGATAACATATTTATTGCTGAGCAGACAATTAATTTTAGGAATAATTTAATCTTTGTTGTACAAAACTGCACAGTTTTACATGAACAAAAAAAATCAAACATCCAAAAAAAAGTTAAAATTAACAGTTAAAGTTGTTTTAATTTTTATATATAAGATAAACAGGTATTAAATAACAGATAGATTCAGACAGCATATATAAACTTACTTTGCACTTAGTTATACAACTATCAAAAAATAACTAAATTTGTTTAATAGTTTACAAACAAAATAGTTTTTAAAATTATCTTACATCCAAACATTTGCAAGCAATCAAAAAAAAAGCAATGGCACAAAAGCACATTTAAATAAGTCATTCAAAAAATCATTTTTTTTTTCTTTTTATGAAATCAAACAAGCCAAATTATTTGAAGATAGGAGAATTAGTGAAAATATTTTTATTACACTGAATCTTCATGCGTCAAAAAAAAGACATTTAATTGAATTTCATACACAAGTACAAGATATTAACATCATGAACAGAAAACCCTCTAAGAACACTAAAAGAGTTAAATTTTTAAAAACAGTCAGCATGCAATTGAGCAAACACTTATAAGGAATCTACAGCTAATTTTTCTGAAACATAATTGTCCCCATAAAGTCCGTCAGGTGCTCTCTGCTCTACTGCTCAAGAGACTTCATGACGCAGTTTCTTTCGGCAGTTCGTCAAAAACAGAGTAAATTGTTCTTACTTAATACAAATACCTGCTATTAAAACAAAACAGGGTGCATTTAGTGATCAATCACCACACATAAAAACACAACACAAGCAAAGCAGCATGCAACAAAAACAAAAACAAAAATAAAAAAAAAACACGCACACACAAGAGAAACAAAACAAAAAGCTGAACAACAGTAAGCATATGTTAGGAACTATGAAAAACTTTCGTGCAAACATTGATACAAAGCATTAAACTTAACTATAATGATACATTTTAGCTTTACTCTAATATATTTCTTATTTTTAAAGCGATTTTATAATTAAAAATAATTTTTAAGCCTTCACTTAGGAATTTAATAAATTATAATTTTTGATTCTAAATGTATATTTTCTTTGAAGTAACCCAGGTAGCACAATATCGTGTGATAGTGTATGGTATTAAACAATATTAAACTATACTGCAAATACGGATCTATGGCGCACACTATTGAATAATATTTATGGGCTACAAGGAATAAAAGAAGTTAAAGATATTCTTAAACATTTATGACACCTAATAAATAACACTCAAATGTAAAGAAATAATAATCTTAAAAATAATTAGTTAAAATAAATAAAACTGTTCAGTTTTGTAAGACGTTTCAGTTTTAAAAGGATCAAATTGTTAATTAATGGTATATTATTTTTAAATATCTTGTAAATATCTTAAATAAATGCAAGTTTAAAAATAAGGGAAAACGAAGGCTTATGAACAAGCTTACCTTCAGTCCGGTTATGGAGTAATGGACTACAATTTAAACATTTTTTTAACACGCAAGTTATTTGACTCGAAATTTAAAAATAGACACACAAAAAAAAAAGAAGTTTGGATTCTTTTTAATACCAATAGGTGTTTGATAATATGTAATAAAAAAAGTTTTAAACTTATTTAATTTTGAAATGAACAACGAATTATATAAAAAAAATTATATTTTTTTCATTTAAATATTTTTTTATTGAAAACATAATTTTCTGTGCATTTAAGATCATTCTTTTTAAAATATTAAATCAACTATTAAGCTCAGCAAAATTTTAATTTTAATAGAACATTCTAAATTTTACTACATACTGGGAAACATTTAAGTACTACTTTAGTTCTTCATCTTAATATCGAAAGTTTCTTACCGACTTTACTGTACACTGTAGACAACTTCTTATCAGGATCGATCATCACACGGAGTTCGACGGGTTGCGCTTGATCCATGGATTCTTGAGACATATTCCAGACTAAGGAATGTGCGCAGGGTTCACACCTCTCATCATTTCTGCTCAAAATAGGAAAATCATTCGTAAGTCACTTTAGCAATTCAAATACATCAATATAAAATGAAATATACCGAAACATTTTGAAATTAGTAAAAAACTCTTTATTAAGAATCTATATATATATAACGCTAACATACGTGGCACAGAAAGCTAATGAATGGGGCTGCAAAATATTAGATGTGTTCTGGCGATAGTTCACCATGTGCCCAAAAAGGACATTAAGTCAAAGGAAAGAAGATATAAAAGAAATCAAGAAACAGATTTCAAATAGAAAGTTTAATCAAGCGCAAAAATAGACTTAGCCGTCGCTTGTTAAGAAATCGCAGTAAGACTTAAGATTCAGGTGCGGTTTCTCGCCAAACTCGTCACAATCGTGCGAGTTTGGCGAGAAACTTTCAAAGTTTTTGGACGATCCAAATTTAGATGTATACCAGAAATGCTCCTAAATGGTTTTTAAATTTGCAATAAAAAATTGGCAAGATTATATTTAACGAGAAATCGCTTTCAATAAAATTTTGACAATCATTAAATAAATCATTTAATGGATTTTCACTTTCGCTTCTGCTTCGTAAAATATACACTTAGTAATTTGCAGTAAACTATTTTAATCGAATTAATGTGTTTTAATCGTATCAAATGACAAGGTGAAATGTTTTTTAAAAAAATGCATCCTATGTTAATAATTAACATCCTAAAAACTCAATAATCTTGGCGAATAAATGGGTCGCCAAAAGTGGCTAGTATTCGACAATAATACATTTACGATTCCGTGGAAATCATATGCTACTTACCTGTGGTTGATACCGGGCCACATCTGTCTGTGGCAGTGGACACATTCCACGGACTTGCCACCGCTTCCCTCATAAGGGGATGAGGATTCAATGACCACAGATGGGCAGTAATAATCGTCTTGGAGCTCTTTGGGATAGTCGTGGTCTTTCCTGGAACACATTTTTTTTTTATTTATTTGCATGAAAAAATATATTAAGAAACTTAGCTATTTCATAGTGCAAGAAGTGTTAATACCTTCCAAATATTAAAAAAAAAAAAAAAAAAAATGTTATTTCTTGCTGGGTTTTTTTGTGACATTCGATATTATTGGTAAAAATGATAGTGAAAAAGGTGGGTATGCAAGGTTTATTTTATCAATTTCATTTTATCATGTCCATACGCCAATCATTATTTAATATGCATACATTCAACTACAAAAATAAAGTTGTTTTTTATACATAAATTTTCAAAAAAATCTCTATAAATTCTTAAATATCTTACATATTTTAACTACACAACACAAACACATACACAAACTGCGAAATACACAATACGAATTTTAATACACAAACTACGAAAGCAAAAAAGTGATTTATAGTTATTTGAAAAAGTTAAGAGATTACATAATGAACTATGGTTAATCATCAGTTATGTGACTAATTATCTAATAAAATAATAATTATATATATATATATATATATATCATTATTATTAAATTGATTAGATTTTGCTGCATTTAATTTTGACAATAAAGAAATATTTACCTTTGTTTAATAGCTGCATTGATAATTTTTTCTTGAACATCGGGACTACTCTTTACTTGTTCCACTAAAATAAAAATATACTTTTAAATAATGAAATATTTAACATCAAAGCCAATTAACTGATCATGAATTTAAACTGCATTTCCAAAAATAAACAGAAAGATCTTTCGTTTCATCTTGAAATGCAACTTCAAAGAAAAATTCTTTGAAAATGATGCATTTCATGTAACAAATTTACACAAAGAAGACATTAGAGGTGCAGATTGCTCTCTTAAACATGCTGATAGTTCTTGTGAACATGTTTTTCTACACCATAATGCTATTCAAAGTGTGAGCAAAAAAAAAAAAAAAAAAAGACTAAATAAAAGGGGAGAATAGCACTTACTGATGTAATCGGCAGGATTATAATGAGCAGATATCTGCATTCCAAGGGTGCTAAAAAAATCCACAACCTTCCCGGCTTCTCCAAAGTAAGCCACCTAGAAATAGAAAAAAAAAGGAATCATTTAGATATTTCGGCATGCGACCACAAATGACGAACACGCGCTTTCCACCGAGCGGAAAGCTCTAGAAGCAAGGGAAAAGGCACAGACCTGTCCGTTGCATAGCAACAGCAACTTGTCGAACATGTAGAAAATTTGGCTGGATGGTTGGTGAACAGTTACCACTAATGACTTGTTTTCTGCACAAAGTCTCTTCAAAGAGACCATCAGGGAATGAGCGGTGCACGAATCCAGACCCGAGGTGGGTTCCTACAAGAGGAGTTCATTAGTAAAGAAAGAAGTAAACATGCTCGACGTTATGACGAAAATAAGTAGCGAAATAATTTGATAGACCTAATAAAAAAAAACTAAATGTGTACTTACATCAAGTAACATGAGAGAAGGATTTTGTAGAAGCTCACAGGCAATGTTAGCTCGTTTTTTTTCACCACCAGATAATCCTCTTTTCAACATATCTCCAATAACTGAAATAAATCCAATTAAAATTATTAAACGCATTCATATAACTTTTAGGCTAAAAAAGACAATAAATTAATTAATAGAGATATTATCATTAGATCAAAACTTTATGAAAAACTAGCCGCCTTTGGCGACCCACTAGTTTCCCCAAACTAATGACATTTTAGACAGGAAAACGAATAATATGGAATGTATTTTTTAAAGTTTCATTTTGTTATTTGATGTGACTGGAAGATATAAATTTAATTAAATCAATTTGCTACAAATTATCCGTGCGTAATTTTTTTAAAATATGTATATATTAGAAAATAAAAGCAGAAGTGAAAATTCCACTAAATATTTAATATCAAAAGAAGAAAATCGTTTCAATCTTAATTTTACTAACTGGTAAAAGCATGCGATTGAAGGTTTTTATAGATGAATTTGAATTTCCTTATAGTATTGTTTCAGACTGATGCCACAGCAAATTAAAAAATAAATATGTTTTTAAAAAATGTATGAAAATAAAATTAATATCATTAAAAAGATAATTCTTGGAATTTTAAGATAAAGCGAAAATTATCTTGTGAAATAAAAGTTTAGGAAGATATGGACAACAGTTTCTATAGGTAAGTCGTACCTGTAGTGAATAGCTTATAAGCCAATTAATACATACCCATTATCCATCTGGCAACTGTTAAGCCTACTTTCGTGCTCGATTAACCGCCTAACTGTTTTGCCCGAGTGCCATACGTGCATCGATTTATCGGATTTTGTAAGCAAAAAATAAACCATTCATAACGATTATAATTTAATATTAAAATTATTTCGAATACATAGATAAGTCAAGTATTCAATGGATTTCCATTTGAATCAAAATAAGAAAATATTCTCAAAATAGGTGTCATCTTATTAGACAGTAAAGAGGGTTAAACTTTGTTTGACATCGATTTCTATCATCTTGACTTCTTTTACATTTTCTTTCCTCTGATTGAATGAAGTTTTTCGTGACCTGGCAAACTCACACTCGAGAAATTTTAATTATATTTTGGCAACTCCATTAATTATTATTCGAAGGGTTGAATTCAGTGAAACTGTAAAAATATTCAATGCATCAATCTGTTTTTAAACTTAATTGTTATCATTCGACAAGAAGCAATATGAGCGATTTCTCTGGCTCATACGTTAGCGTTTTATATAGAGAGATTTTCTATGTAAATTACATTGCATTCATAATTGATATAAAGACTTGTTTAAAATTTCCTAACTGGTATTAAAAAAATAAACCAACATAAGATTTGATTCACTTTCATGAATATATCTTCCCTTAAGCAATACAAATTGCAGAAAGTTTGTAAAATATTTTAACATGAACAATTCCTTCTTTGTACAACATAAATTACATATAGTTTTGAAACAAATTCAACAATATAATTGGGGAGGAAACTAAATAATAGTTTTAAAAAGCTTGATGCCAAATTTCATGATGAATCTTGTTTCCAGCTGAAATCTATGTAAATGAATTTCTGAAAATGCTTTTATTTTACAATAGTTCGAAAAAAAATGCCACATGCTACTTATTAGATATATAATATTATTAAAAATAAAATTTTAAAACTAATAATGAAAAGCGAGAACAACGTTTCCCCGTTTTATTACATAAAGGAATTCCTGGCATTATGACAAGTAGTTTTGGATTGATGTCTTCTTTAAGACTTCAGGAGTGAGTTATGTTTTTCAGCCCTGGACGACACCTCTGACGCAAACAGGCTGACAAGATGGGATCCGATAGAGTCACTACACCATGATATGCGTGGTTCAAAATCTACCAAATAAATGTTTAACTTCTTTTTTAGGTTTTTTTAGGTTTGGCACGCTGTCAAGTTCTGATATGAGAATGGCCACTGATGGCAAACATCGCGTTGTAATACAGGCAGGAATGCGGGAGAGAGAAAAACGAACGTAATATGGCGTTACGTCTTCGCCATCTCAGACAAAGGTGACATCTAATAAAAAGAAAAAAAGGAAGATTGATAGTCCTCGCCTAAGAACAATTTGTTTAAACTTTTTGCAACGGCACGACATTGGAAATGGAGAAGGTACGAGCATGAGATTGGGGATCTGCCAAACCACCTCAACGCCATTACACGGAGTCTAAAAACACACTAACCTTTCGTTCAAAGTTCATGAAACTTGGATCTTAGCCTTCAATTTCACTCAAGCTGTAAACAGAACTAGCTGCGTGTTTCCCCTCCAGAAGGAGAGTGAGTGACAAAGACACATTGCAATCGATCGATTCGCTTCTGTCAGGTTTGAAATGACAGCAGACGAAAGAGAAATAAAATTTAAATAGTTCGCAAATAAAAAATAATAAAAAATAAATTAGCGAAAAGTATTTCATCATTCGCAAATAAAAAAATAACTAAATTATAAACTTAATCCGTATGACGAACAGTGGACGTTTAGATATGTTGATCTGTGATTAAACTGAAAGTCGTATGTTGATTTTTTGGATATTGCAAGATTATAAGGATTTATAATAAAGAAATAAGAACCATAAGTAAATTTCATCACTACACCAAATTAATATCATTAAATAATCTGCATAATGATTTCACCAGTGACTCCAAATTTTGCAGTGACTCCAAATACAGTTCTTCGAATTTTTCGATTAGTTACTATAAAATTAGTTTTTAAATGGCAATAAAATTGCGCAACTCATTTTGGACTGTTTAAAAGTTGCTACCCAAAAAGAATTTCTTTTTTCCACTTAAAAGTGATTGAGATAAGTAAAAGCAGTTCCGAATAATGGCTTGAAGATAAGCAAAGCAAAACTGAACGGAACGCGTTTCAAGTCGTTTAACTAAAGCCATTGCTCCCTCGCTATTGCGTAAATGGAAGTCAATGGATCTTCACGTCATGCTGTTGCTGAAAGAAACCCTTTAAGTAATACTCCAAAGTTTTTTCAAAGTTGATAGCTTTAACGGCATATGGTTTCATCATTTTTAAACCCTTCGCTCAGCTCGATAACTGTAGCGATGCTGTATGAAGAGGGCCAATTTTATTTTAATTCTAAAACAGATACAAAAAATGCAAGGAACAAATTAAGGAAATATATCGTCCAGGCTGTTTCTTTTCGTTATGAATAACTTGAAAGTAAATGAATTTTGCTTAGTCATTTTGTTGGTTGTATGGGGAAGAAATTTTTCATCTTTGTTTCATGTTATATCATATATATTTTACAAGCATAATTTTAAGATTGGCAAAACTATATAAGAATCTACTGGAGATACTTGAGTGGAAGATATTAGGTACGATTTTCTTGCAATTCAGGCTCAGAAATGTCATTTGGAATAATTTTGTAGCATATATGTCTAAGAAATATGAAAGAAAGTAAACTTAACCTGAAAGGCCATCACAGTAAAAAAAAAAAAAAAAAAAAAGACAGAGAAAAACAATTACCAGAGATTGTTGATGTAGATTTTAAAATCCATTTGCATGTTTATCAGAACTCTGCATCGATAAACTTCCGAAGCTTTCCCAGTCTTGAAGATAATGATGAAACACTTCATCCCAAAAAAACAATAACCCAAAACAAGAAGAAAAGAACAGATGATAAAAGAGAAACTGATCGTCACAGGTAGGGCAAGAAGACGTGCAAGACGAAGGAGGTTCGAAACCACAGCGAGTCGAAACCAGTAAGTTAAACGTGTTTGACCTAAAAACCTTGGCCTGAAAACTTGGATTTCTATAAATGCACAAAGCATGGCGAGAAGAAAAAAAGAAGGGGGTGCATGGATGTTTCTGAAGGTCTTCTCAGGCTTAGGTGGGGGAAAATTGGGAAGTCAAAAACGTGTAAGCACAAAGCATTAACTGCAACCAACGGGTCATTAACATCGCAAAAGACAAGAGATGGAAAGCGAGGAGGCATCAAAAAAAAAATTGCGGTTTTTCATGTGCCCACTGGCTCAGAAGTTTTTCCAAGAACTTCAAAGAACGTTGCCCTGTTGTAACAATTTATTTCTCTTCCAGTGCATCTTATTTTTATAGCAGAGTCGTGGAGTTTTACAGGTATGAAAACGCGTAGGCTAAGAGAATCCCCGCTTACTATTACGACCATTGCTGTTTGCGGAGTGACTAATACGCAAAGAAATCGAGAAATAGAGCCAGCAGTGTTCGTGGACGCATTGAACCTATACGTCACTTCCCACGTTCGAAGCCAATTTCACTCATTACATGACTCGACAGAAACCTTTATCAGTTTTTTCGCTTTCGTTTTTTGTTCTTAACCATCAAAGCCACTAAGCCAATGACCTTTACCGAAATGAAACTTTAGTATTGGGAGTCAACTTCTCTTCCACTTTATCACGTCTGATATTGCAAACATTTTAAAAGTTTTATGAGAAATTTATGAAAGACCTGGATAGTTTTCGGGGTGATACCAGCAGTTAGAACTCGTAAAAGGTAAGAAAATTTATGTTCCAAACCCAATAGCAGCTCTCTTATTCGATTAAGGAATTAAATAAGAAATCATTATCATCTTACAGTGAATGGTAGACATGAAAGTTACAGGCCTGGTTTTAACAGGTGGCACAGGAAATTTTGATTCATTTCATTCATTGACATAAAGGCATTTCTAAGAAAATAACATGATGATCAATAAAAACTGTTTGGTCGTGAGAAAAGAACGCCCAATAAAAATAATTACTACGCAGGCTACACACCAAAACAATAAATGATGTTTCATTCTCGAGTTTAACACTTCTGGAACTGAAAACATTTGGTATTATAAATTAAGATCCAGACCTTCGAATTTCATTCCAAGTATTCTGGAATTTAATTTATAACTTTCATTCTCTTCTGCAGATTCCTTCCTTGACAAAAAACGAACGTGTCGCAATGCAGAACGCACAATCTATCCTTGAATCGCCCTGGAAAGCGGAGCGATTTCTCACTTTCGTCGAAAGAGAAAACAGTGGAACACCTGAACAAAGCACCTGAAAGGAGTGGCGTGAAAAATCGCTTGCGCAAGGAGTCTTAAAAAAATCTGATTAATGGGAACTTTTATCGCCAGATTGATGTGCGGTTGATGTGACACTTGCAGTAGGATCTACAAGATCTAACCTATTTACTTCAATCGTACACCTTTCATTTCCTCGGAAAGTAGCCGTTATAGCTGGCCTTGAACCCAACATCTACAGGAGAACTCCGCTGTCTACACACTTGTCCCTAAGACGAGTTCTGAGAAGGAAAGAGCATATAATATGGACATTTTGTGGCGCCTTGAACCCTACAGGGAAGGTCCTTTTTTATTAATGCACCACTACTCAGCATTCAGAGAATTTGTGTAAGTATCCCACAAGAAGACAGTTCTCAAAGTAAGCGGGGGGATGATTGCCATGCAAGGTACAACAAGCATTCATTCACTGAGGGTTAGATGAAAAGAGAGAGTTGCTTCATTTGCATGATAAATGTGTCATCGCTCAATCGCAGAAAAAAACTAATTGTCGCGTCCAGTCGCGTTGCATCATCATTAAGTTAGTTTCTGTTACATATTCACTGGTTACGGTATTCAAATGAGTGACGTGATTATTTCGGTGCGTGTCAACAGAGAGAAAATTAGCCCTTGAAAATAAGTTCCAGAAGAACTAAAATAAAAATAAAACGTTTTCATTGCTATTAAGCTTTAAGAGAGAAATTTAATTTAAAAAAAAAACTATATTTTTCCTGTCTAGTTTAATTTAATATTCTCTGGATGCCACACAAAAATACCATATTTTACCGACATCTTGCACTTTTTTCTTTCCTTCAAATATCATTTTGATCAAAAGTTGTTGGTTGATTTCTAGCCCTTCATTTCAATAACATCTATCAAAAAGGCTCTTGTTTCCAGGCAATGATTTAAAATCCTAGGTCATAGATAATCACTTCCGATGACAAATTCAAATGCATGGACCAATTCACTCAGCTTTGACTCATAAGCAGTCAACCGCACATAACACTTCCTAATTCCAGGCGACATTGTTCTATTATGCCATAAAAGTAGGCCAACGAAGAAAACGACCTTTAAAATAATATTAAAAAATGCAAAAGCCAAAATTTCAAATTGTATTTTTGTTCAAGAACTGTGGGAAATACGTATCTGAATTACTTTCATATAAAAGTAGTTTCTCGGAATGCTCCAAAAAAAAAAGGAAAAACTTGCACACACAAATCACCTGTTTTCTATTCGAAGGGTAAAAAGGAAGCGCACTTGCTACAAGTGCCAATCCACATTACTCACTTTTATTTATTGAAATTTGACGTCACTGAAATACGTAGCAGTAATTATTTATTTCATTTTAATGATTTCGTCCTCGTATTTTTTTACAATAAAAAGGACATAAAGAGAAGCTCCCTTGAATTTCACTAGTGGCTTCTTTATTTATTTCTCAC
The DNA here is from genome assembly GCF_947563725.1 of Argiope bruennichi. Classification (NCBI taxonomy): domain Eukaryota; kingdom Metazoa; phylum Arthropoda; class Arachnida; order Araneae; family Araneidae; genus Argiope; species Argiope bruennichi. Next base: position 11,630,062 of record NC_079157.1, on the reverse strand, counting down.
TGTCTCGGTTCCTAAAATATTCATAAAGAAAACAAAGAAAACCCCGAGTCTTTAACGTAAATAAGAGCAAAAAACATTCTATATTTAAGTTTACAGCCCAGTTGATGTTAATCCTCTCTTGCGATTTAATTATTATACAAGGCTGGACTTTTAAAATACTTCAAATAAAAGGATACGAAAATTTTATTATATCAGACTTAATTAAGCCTTTCATTTTTATTGAAATCAGTTATTAAAAGATTTAATTAATATTGAAATCCTTAATTTTTTAATTACAAAGATCCAAATGAATTATGACAAAGAATTCGTATAACGAATATATACTTTCTTTTGTGATTTAAGAAATATAGAGTGTGGGAAATATCCAAGGTGAAGAGTTGCGCCAAAATTGAAACACATCACATTTAATTAAAATATTTATTTTTTAATTAAAATCCTTTATTAAAGCATTTAATTTATATTAAATGCCTGAATTTATAGACAAACGAAAAGATCCGATTGGAATGATGATAAACAATTGGTAAAATGATGTATTTCCAAATTTGATCTTAAAATTATTTCAATAAAAAAAGCAAATATGTATCTATAAAACTGATTTTAATTCATCACAAGATTCATTTAATATTTCTGCAATTAGCCACGAAATAATAAAAACGACATGCACACAACGATAAGAAAAATCACTTTATCAGGCATTTCTCTTTCACTGCTTTCTTATTCAACACAAAAGTAAATAAATACACATTAAGCAAACAAATGCGTTTAAAAATTTGTTTTGGCAAATAGTAGTTCTAAAGTTGACATCATAAAGTACCCAACAACTCGAAAAACATTTTCCCCCAAAAGCAAGCATCAGTGAGGGGCGTTAAGAGCAACAAACAGTGCACTCACTTGTGTTTTGGCATCCCCTGAGATCCAGGATGTCGATGATGCACTCCACATGTCGGATCTTCTCGGAATAAGGCATGCTGTCGGGAAGTCGCAAAAGGGCGGAATACTGCAAAGAAGACGAAATGATGCATTAGTGTCATGTTCAGTTACAACAGGCACATAATAAAAACAGAAGATTTAAAAATAGATGCAATAGAACCTCGATTATCCGAGGACTAAAGCAAGACTAGGAATATTTTGGAGCGGACCTCGTCATTTTGAACCGCGGTCAGATGACGAAGATGACACCTGAGATGATTGTAAATGCACCAGAAAGTTATGAGAGAATTACTCTTAAAGCATCATTGGGGAAAATGTAAAAGAAACAACGAAAATTAAGAAGGTTTTTAATTCTATATATACATATGTTATTTGATAAATATTAAAGAAATTTGGTGAAATATTATTACATGGTAATGCAACCTTGCGGACTTATTTTTTACAAATTCAAAAAAAATTCTAAAAATCCATATCGAAAGAAAGGAAATCACAATTTAAATATTTTATCTCTGTTAGCCGATTTTTTAAAATTAATATTCGTGCTGATAACTGGTCTAGAAAACAGTCACTGAATTCTTCTGTATTTAAGAATTTTTATTAACCAATTTCTATTATTTAATGATACATGGCAACATAACATCTTAAAACTGAACTACTTACTATAGGTGAGAAAATTTTATTCATGAATATTTAATTGCATCACATAAGCATGTTATTTTTTTGCTTTTAAAACGAAGACTATGTCCTTTAAAATCGCCAACGCAATACACATGATTGGAAAAGTAATAAAGAAGTTTCGATTTATAAAGATTTATTTATTGCCTTTTACAAGAATTCAGAATTGTCTATGTATTAGCAATTTGCAATTGTTAAATCCTTATTTCTTTTTATCATAGAATAACCATGAACTTTAAAATTGTTTTAAAGTTAAAAATAAATATCTTTTAACTCTTTCTTTCTTTCCTAGCTCAATTTAAGACAGCTGACCTCTGTCCTTTTCACTATCTCACTCTTTCCAGTATTGCAACACAATGGTAGTATTTCTTTTGAGGAGATCTCGCTGAGGAAACCACACCAGTGCCGTTTCCGTTCGCGAGTGTGAAACGCCAGCGTCATGCTACGCAAGTCAAGAACATTGCTCTCTGTGTTAGGATGCCATGCATCGTAAATTGCGCGACGCCTTCACTTCTAATTGGTAAACGTGTTACTAGGATTTTTTCTTCTTACATCCTTTTCCATTTTGTTTTTAGTCAATTAGGCAACTCAGTGTTACTAATGGCTATCGTAAAATAAAAAGAAAGGGATGTCTCGTGGCCCTACAATGAAAAGCCGTATCATTGCTTCCCCCTAGGTCCCAACCCTTGTTCTTTTAGGTTCCACTAACTGAATCTTAAAAGGGGAACCAGTTTACAGCTGTCATATTGAGGAAAACTTACATTACTTTTTTTTCACGGTAGAGACCAAAGACAGAGAAAATGTTCTTATTTCATTTTTTTTCTATGCACCTCACTCCCCTCCCCTTTTTTTCCTTCTCTTCTCCCTCCCCTTTGCGTCGCTTTCTTTTCTCAGTGGCGTCAGGGAGTCGCGGCTATTCCATAAATCCCTGCCCGTTTCTTGACCACTGACCCAAACGAGTGCATTCATACTCCACAAGAAACGTCGGATTCGTTCTGGAGGATTGTACCGAGTGCGGCCTTGAAAGAGCGAGCGCATATCTCGACCTTTTCTGGGCTATTGTTTCCCCCCGCGTAACCAAGGCATGACGTGCGAGAGGAACTCATAAAAAGAACGGTTTCTCCGGCACATGAAATGCTGATGACTTTATTTCTCTAATAACATGCTGATCTTATAAAAAGTAGCATTCGCTGTTTTTATGTCTCTATTTTTATAAGCTCCACGCAGAACTTATTATCATTAATGATGGATATTAAGAATCAGAATTAAAATATAAAAGAGCAATATAAATCCATTTTTACAGAGAATTATATAATTGCTATTCGAGGTTAAAAGAAAGACCTTGGATTTAACCCCTTCACTGACAGAGAAATTTATAAACGCTTCATTTTACAGCAGTTTCCTACGAGATATCTCGTAAATGGCAGTGAATGGGTTTAAAAAAGCAGCAGTCTAATGGATTCATTTTATAAATTATAATTAATTTAGTTCTGGGGAAAGGTCAAAATACCCTAATGTGTATCAATGATGGTAATAATTATTTTAAAATCTAACCAAGACAGAAGAAACAAAAGAAAATTAGAATTTCCCATAAAAACTCAGAAGTCATAAAACTTGTACAGTCTTTTGAGGTTTATTTTGAGAATCTAAAGCAATAACCTTTGTAAGGTCCGATTTCAGTCATAAATATTACCTATTTCGATATATTTAGAAGCCCGATGGCGTACCAACGTGCAGGTCTGAGGTTCGATCATCGGGCTGGGTAAGGTCGACTCAACCTTTTATCCCTTCAGTGGGTCGATATCAAGAATGCTTGGGAACTAAACATCGGGGGTTCCGCATCAAGCTGACCACCTAACCATGACATATGCATTGCTCCTCAGCGCTCTCGGTCAAGAAAGCAGATATGGACACTGTAGGTCTTGATCCATATGGACTGTCGTGCCACTGAGTTTAGTTTCTTTTTTTAGTATTTCAATATATTTAAAATATACTCACATTTCTTGCCACGAAAAGATTGTATGAGATATTATCACTAAATTTCTAATTCAGAGGGGGGGGGGAAGAGGCAATATTATTTTACTATATAAGGAAAAACGTTATTGTAGCAGTTGCATTACTCTATCTTTTCTTTTGTATAATAGATGGCGATACCTGATTAGGTACATATCCCATAGTGCATTGCGATTGTTATTAAAATGAGATGAGATGATGTTCTGTTAAGATGCGCGCATTCATGTCTTGTCTTTATGTTTGTTTTATGTGAAATGTGATCATTAAAGAAATGTTCCCTAAAACATACGTCCTCTTGCTTCCACTGCACGGATCTTGATCTTCGTTCTAATTTCATGAATTTTTATGGATGTTAGATAGTTGAAATGTATCCTAAACCAGAAACAATAACCATTTAATGAATGAATTATTTCCCCTTTAGAAGAGAGGAAACAAAATCGCCTAAAAGAATTTCTAAACTTTATACCCAAATTTATTGCATTCTCTTTAACTGCAATTTGCTGTACTGTAGAAAAATTTAAAAATAACGAAATAAAAAACTGAAAAAATTGAAATTATATGTATTTTTTTTTAGTAAGTGCAAATTACCTTTAACAAATGTTAGCATATACATAAAAATACAGGGAAGTTTCTTTTAATATTCGTAAAACTGTATTTACTATCATGCCGATATAGAACATAGTAACCGAATATTTTTCATCGGAACTCGCAAATAAAGAAGAAAAAAATGATAGAAACTGTAGGAAAAAAATGACTAAGACAACAAAAGGATTCTTTCCCAAGTAGCATCTCTAAGAACCCTTTGCGGTCGGAGCAAGCTACTTCTCGACAGAACAATTACCGGCAAGCACATCTGAAAGGACGCCATTGAAATGTCATTTCACAGAATGCAACAACAAAAAAAGGCATAAAGCTACAATAAACCTGCCATTTTTTTTCAGCTTGCTTTCTAATAAAACACATCAACTTTTGTAAGTCAGTAGAACTTGGCAAAATGTACATGTCTATATTTTTGTGAAGACATCTTACTTTACGGAAATCGAGGTAACAATAGGCGGCATACAACAGACAGAAAAAAGGTAACGACGCGTTTTCTTTTTAAAATTTAAATTCAAAATTCCATAAAATTGCTCTTCTTTCCGACTCGTCTTCGTTTTTATTTCTAACTTTAAAAAAAAAAAAAAATCTGTTTTATTCAAACTGGACATTTATGAAAGATTTTTAATCAAATAAACAATTTTTTACCAGCTGCAAAAAATTGATTTCAATCAATTGGAATAATTATGTTTAAACTAATAAGAAAAAGCCAAATGTGTTGAATTTTACAATTTAAGGTTGGTTCTTATTTTCCCTTGGTGTAACAGCATGATATAACAATTATTTATAAGGATTGATACAAAAGGTTGATTGATATATAAAAAATATCTGAAGATTCACAACAATGCAAAAATATTAGCATTAAAGAGAAGTTCAATCTTAATGTTTTATTGATACAGCCTCAGAGGTAGTTCTAGAAAATCGTTCTACAGATACAATATCTTTAGAAAACACGATGAAAAAGTTTAATAACATAAGACAATATGTAATGTTAATGCATTTTCCAAACCAATTATTGATCTGACTAATAGTAAATACTCACTACCAACAACCACTACCTCACTACCGTACTCGCAATCATCAATACCGTAATCAATACAATAAATGGGTCTTAGTTTAAAAAATATGCAATATGGCTTGCAGGTAAGATAAAAAAAATAACAAAACACTGCCTGCTTATCATTGTTTGAACAAGATATACACACTGACGGAATTCAACTATCATAAATGTCTATTTTCTATCAAACCCGCAAAGACTTTAGTACTGAGGTTTTAGCACAGTACCATTATCATCGCAGCTACTCAAATGTGCAGACAGTCGAGATAACCACGGAGAATTAATTTTAAGAAGGGAAGTCGTACATTAAGAAGCTATTTCCATGTAGTACTTGCTCACTGGGCACGAAGTAAAAAGAAAAGAAAACTCAAAAAAGGATGTAGAAAGAGGGGGAGGGGGGTCCACATTTGCATCAAAAAAACAAAAGAACTGCACGGGACAAGAAGTGTTCTGCATACTAATTGTATCAAATTCTGACGCAAGAAGTTGGTATTAACATTGACCTTGTCCAGGCTGTACGAAACACAGGCCGACACGTAATCATATTTCAAACGGACATTCTCATCAGATTAAGTGGGACTCGGAGACAGAACTGAGTGACCGATCGTCCGCATTTTCCATGCAGGACTAGATCACTGGTATTCTTTTTTTTTTCTCTCCCAAGTACAAGTACGCACACCTTAGTAACGAAATTCTGGACAATGTTGTTTTTGGCCGCCATCCAAAGGGAACAGTCTGCCCCGTCTTTTTTACCCATCACGTGCTTCGTTCCCCAACTGCTACAGAGTATAAGCATTTTGATTGATGACTAGCGTGGTTGTACGGCAATTTCAGTTATTAAATGTTACCGGTCCAATTTATGTTCGGTGAGGGTATGTGTGTGTTCTTTTCTTCTTTCTTCGGCACTTTTTAAGGTCAAGGGAATCTGTCCCTGGTGAATTTGGAACGTTTCGGATAAAAAAATATAGAGCAAGAGTAAAGAAAAAAAAATTGTAAAATTACTTTGTGATTTACAGAATATTTATAATATAAGAAACTATGGTGGAACTATAGTAAAAAAAAAAAAATGTTAAGTGCAAGTGTAAAACTATGGAATAAATATATGATATATTTTTAGCATTTAATTGGGTGGTTTTAAAATATTCAGAAGAAATTATTCTTTTTCTTTTCCAGTAAAATGATTGTTCTTGTTTTTGAAATAAAATTGCTTAATATAAAGCGATATATGGTAGTAACTTATAACTTAAGCGAGGTGTAAATCAATGCAACCACCTTATTGATACAGCGAATAAACAATAATACAAAAGTTAACTCTGTTTCAAAAAAGAAAACCTTTTTTAATACATCTAGGAAAAAAAAAGAAGAAAAAAAGATCACGATAAAAGTAGATGAAAAGAAAGATAACAATATGCCAACTCTTTAACAAATAATCAAATTCTGGAAGTCGAAATAATCAGAATATTAGAATTCAAATAATCGGAAATTCTATGACTACGTGAATAATGACTGACTGAGTTATAAACAATACAAATAACATAAAATGAATTTGATTGTAACTTATAAAAGTTTTTGTCTGATATAAATCAACACAATCTTTTTAAAAAAGTAAATAAATTATAATATAAAAATAAATATTGCTTCAAAAATTGGAAATTTTTTCAATGAATCGAAAAAAAAAAATTTGTGAAAATTATATATATATATAAAAAGAAAAGAATATGTGTTGAATCATTCATAATTCAAATGATCAGAAATTCTAGTGAGACTGCCATTTACGAAAGAATTAAATGTAAATTATTTTGCTAACAATATTCAAAACTTGAGAAGGTCGTTGAAGACAATCAACAAAGGCTTGCACTCACTGAACTCAAGACGGGCCCAACCCAATGTGGGTTAAAGAGAATGAAGATTGTAACTAAAAAAAAAATCGATTAACTCTTCCCAGCCTTCACCTTATGCGCCAATAATCCATCACACTTTATTCTTCAAGAAAAAAAAAAAAAAAAAAATTAGCAACCATCAACTATTCTCATAGACGTAGTAAAATTAACCACGCCCACCTTCAGTGCATCAGATACTAAGGAAAGGTCTGCGCATCCTTTTTGTTTCGAAACTATTGAAGTTATACCTTTGGACACGTTTACGACAAACATCATGACGATGTAATTAATATCTTTTCGGCATAATTAACACTTCTCCACCTTCAGTGCATCAGATACTAAGGAAAGGTCTGCGTATCCTTTTTGTTCCGAAACTATTGAAGTGATACCTTTGGACACGTTCACGACAAAGATCATGACGATGTAATTAATATCTTTTCGGCATAATTAACACTTCTCCACCTTCAGTGCATCAGATACTAAGGAAAGGTCTGCGCATCCTTTTTGTTTCGAAATAATTGAAGTTATACCTTTGGACACGTTCACGACAAACATCATGACGATGTAATTAATATCTTTTCGGCATAATTAACACTTCTCCACCTTCAGTGCATCAGATACTAAGGAAAGGTCTGCGCATCCTTTTTGTTTCGAAACTATTGAAGTTATACCTTTGGACACGTTCACGACAAACATCATGACGATGTAATTAATATCTTTTCGGCATAATTAACACTTCTCCACCTTCAGTGCATCAGATACTAAGGAAAGGTCTGCGCATCCTTTTTGTTTCGAAACTATTGAAGTTATACCTTTGGACAGGTTCACGACAAACATCATGACGATGTAATTAATATCTTTTCGGCATCATTAACACTTCTTGCTCGAAAGTAAGGTTCGACCCAAAGAATTGGACATAAAAATAAGACTTATCAAACATAAATTCAATGTCTTGAAAGACTATAAAAGATGACCGACTATTTTACCGATTGACCAAAGTACTTTAAACAAATGAGATACTCAAATTTCTTTATCATCATTTATGACCTACTCATCAGAATTTAGACTTTGTCTCAATATTGGCATGGAGAAAAATAATATGCACAACGCCAGCAAATATATTTAGTTTATATCTTTTCAATAAATGACTGGTAATTACCATCTATTACACGATGCATCAGAAAAGGGAAATCTTATGTTTTTCTCTACTATACTTCATAGGAAATTCCATCGAATAACAAACAAAAGAGCGATGCAGTAAACAATGTTAGCAAACTATTTAATGAGCCTCATACCACATTAAATCATAATTTATGATCTTACTCAGGGTAACACACACTATTTAAAACAAAACAAACCAAACAATAAAGACAGGAAGACTCGGAAATCTGAATCGAAAACAAAGAAAGATAAGAACTGATGAAATGTTAAAATCTTTATTTTTGTGATTTCTTTCGTTTTTATTTCTTTTACTATTTACAGAGACACACACTAACCGGAGAGCGAAATGAAATTTTACCTAACTACGTAATCTCCTCGAGGCATGGAAAACTAGTTTGGCAGCAAGCCGAGCACAGAAACAAGATTATGACTGGCAACAAACTACTGACACGGAGCGATTCTTTAAATTATTTGCTTTTACAACATCCAATGAGATTTTAATTTAGTCCAGGAGGGAAGAAATCAAACCTTCACATCAACAAAGCACTCGTCAGGAAGTTAAAAGAGGACTTACTAACTATTCCTCGTGTTTTTTTTAATAATTTAAATGTGCGTGTAGAAAAAAAAAAAGAAAAAAGAAGATTGACAGATTTAATTTAAAGAGGTTATCAACCGTGGAACTATTTAAGCCTTAACCTCACGCTGTATTTTTAAAAATTTATTTAAGTAAATCGTCTTTAAATTTTTATATGCAACCCAGGATGGACCTATGACCTGACTCAATTGAAAACATTGTTAAAATTTTATTTTTGGTATTAAATTATAACCCCGAAACTAATAAAGAGTTTTCAATAAAAATACTTGTTATACTACTTTTTACAAGTTGATCCAAGTCTTACATTCATTTGGGCCATAATTTATTTAATAAAACATAATGATATTTATTTGATATTTTGAACTGCTTTAAGTAGGAAGATTACAGCTTTGAACCAAACAATGAAGTTCGCTGGGTTGCAGTTTATTTTCTCATATTTTGTACTCTCTGTCAAGAGTGAGAAATCTATTACAGTGTTGAAATCACACAATTTTCCGCTGTGAACTTTTTTGTCCTTTATCATTTTTTTTTTTTTTTTTTTTACTCTGCCATCTGAAATTTTTGCCTCATGTTTCCGGTACAGTATCAATGACCATTGTCGAAGGACATACGTCTCCATCGACTAAGGAATGGACCATGGGTCAACGACCTAGCGGTCACCTGTCAAGGGATAAAAAAAACCACATTCGGCAACGATGGCACAACAAGGGTAACAACAGCACAATAACAACAAGGTCCCTCGCTATCACAGTGTCCCCGACAATGGCAGACACCCCCCATCCCTCTTCGGCGACAAAAGGGGGAGGAATTCCCTTCCTTTTCGACCAAAACTTTCTCCAGACATCCCCCGGAACAAGAAAAGGAATAAGAGATGGGGGAGAGCAATGGTAATAATAATAAAAGAATCAAAAACAGAATCCAGAAAATTACATCCCACAAAGGAATGCCTTCCTCTCACTTTCGGTCTAAGGTCACGAGGCTAGACTAACCCCTCACCCGCCCGACGAACAGTACTGGTAAAAGTTAAAAAATCACCTGTTATGAGGATTTCTAAAAATAACCGTAAGTGCGAGGTCCATTTTTTACCCGCAAAGCAAGGGCGTTTCGGATCCTCTTTTTTTTTTTCTCTCTCATTTTCTTATTTCTTTTTCTTTTCATGCTTATTTTTTCCTTCTTCTTCTTCCCTGTTTTGTTGCTTTTCTTTGCAACGGCATATTACGGGAGAAAGTTGGCATAATCTTTCTCTCTATTTTTTTCCGCGATGGACCGCTATTTATAAATACATACAAAATAAACATAACAGTACGTCTCGTCAAGCAAAGAACTCTGTAGGGGGCGAAAACAGAAAACGTGGAATTTCCGGCTATTTGGATCGGACAGAAACAAGGTGTCGGATTGGATGTTCCCCGACAGCGATGACAAATTGCCTTGTATACAGGAAGAAGACCGACAGCCGGTCAGAGATTTATTTCTTTATAGCATCGAACAAGCAGGATGATTCCTGTAAAAGTGTAATGAACTTACTATGAGAGTCTGTCTGAGGGTGAGGTCTGTGAAGAAGACGTCTTGTTGGAGGACATAGCAGATCTTTCTTCTCAATTGCTTGTTGAGTTCCTCTCCATTCATAGTCACAATTCCGCTGTCCATAGGGGTTCGTCCTCCAATAGCATTAAGCAATGTAGTCTTTCCAGAACCTGGAAAGAAGCAAACGTTTTAAAGAAATGCAATATTGAAGCTTTAGAGATTTGAAGAATATTAGGAAAAAACTTCAGTAGAAATAAAAATCGATTAGACAGCACAACTGCAAGTTGCACCCTAGCCGAGAGCAACATAATCAGGATACGTTGATATACCTCCGGGGCGCGATAATTTTCACATTCCCTCTACCTTTTAAAACATCTCCCTAGCCAGAAACATATCTTCAAACTCATCTAGCGCAAATGAAAGGCACTTAATATTGCTATATTTTAAATGTGGTAAACAATTTAGTGTATTAACATAGCCTTGTGATTGCAGCACAAAGCAACCTTCACCATGACATGATTCGAATGGCAACAAATTTAATAAAAGTAGTTTCAAAATTCACTTTTATTTGACAATTTTTTTATCTATTTAATTATTTTCCACTTTTTAATGTATTTGTAATTTATTATTATTAATAGAATGGACTCTCCAAAGCTTTCTTTATGAAATTCACTTATAGATGGCGCCATGCGTATAAATTCAAAATTAAATTTATTAATCGATTCTTTTTTACATTAAAGTAGTGTGATGTTATGGAGAACAAGCATGTGCACAAAAACTACAATATACTAGTACAGCGGAAATGAATGACAGATGAGTTTCGAAATTCTGTCTTTATAAATACGAAACAAATCAAGTTAAATAAAAGTGTTTAATTACCACTTGGCCCCATGATAGCCAGTAATTCTCCAGGTCGAACCATTCCACTGACATCCCTGAGAATGGATTTACCTTCGTAGGAGACACACACATCTTTAAAGAGCAGTTCCACTGGCTTTTGTCTGCCAGTGGGGCTGTTGCTGCCTTCTCCAGAACCATTTAGTTGTCCTAATGATTCTTCTGGTTTCAACCTATCAAAGAAAGAAAAATGCATACATAAGTCTTGGAAAAATAATATTATTCAAAAAATGTTATTGAAATGACACAAATATGGTTATTTAAAGACGTAAGTATTTTATTGAATAAAGTAAAAAAAATTGTTAGGAAATTAAAAGAATTAAGGAAACATATAAGAGCAAAATTGCGCATACTGCTTTTGAATATTAATGCGTATGAGTGCAAACCAGTTTATGCTTATTTTCCTATATGTTTCACTTTCTTTTGGATTAAAAGTGATCTTTCGATTACTTTGGCTCCAGTGTACCATAAAATCCTTAAATGGAAGACAAAGAGCGAAGTAATATATTTTAGAGCGTGGGTTTCAAGAAGTGAATGTAAAAAGGCGAGCGAATAAGTTGACAGCAGATCAGCTAAATTGCCGATGTGAAGCAATGAGCAAGAAAATGAATATGAGCATGCTGATTCAATAAATCAGTCATGACATCACAAAGACAAAGAGCCGGGAAGAGTGACGTCAAACCAAAGCAAGTATTCTACGGGCTATTAGCTCAGCGCATTATGTGATGAAAGCAAATGACTTTTTTTTTTTATTATTTAATTCAATAGTTTTCAAAACTGTGTCATAAAAAGGGGAACTACTTACACTTCTGTTCATTAACTACTAACAGATACAATAATTACAGTCGTTAAAAAACTATTAAAACAACAAATATAATAATTTATTTCTAATATATGTGATTACTTCATTATGGTAGGAAACTAATAATTAGAATGGCAACACTTGCCAATTATATGTTTAGCACGTACATTTTTCTCTTAAAATGCATACATAGAAAAATGTAGTTCTATAATTTAAAATTATTTAATTATTATAATGCATTTAGTAATTGTTTTATGGTATATAATCTCTCTGGCACATTCAAAGAATTTTGATTGCTAGAAATGAATGGAGAATATACGATTACATACAGGACATAATTTTATTTCCCCTTAAAAGTATAAATTTTGAAACTTATTCCTGAAAAAGTATTCTTAGCTTTACAAATAAAATTTCATAAGTGTTCCAGTTTCTAACAAGATTCAGAATGTCGAGGTCATTCCAACAGCACAGAAACAATAATCTTAAAAATGAGATTTTTATAACGTAACAATCGTATCGCCATGTAGCCTATTTCATCTACAACACTCCTACAAGGACATACCAGGGGGAAAAAATCGACTTCATGGTATGGTGGTCGAAAATTTTTTTTGAGAGGGAAGAGCGCGAAAAAAAAATATTTCAAGTGTGAGTCACGTATTCAAAGAATGAAAAAAAAAAAAAAAAAAGCGGGACACGATTCTGTCGTGTCGCATAAAGGTGGCGGCAGAAAGGGGAAATGCAGCGCTACTTGTTTGGGAGAAATAAAAAACTAGGTTAAGTTACCGAGCAGCGAAAGTAAAACTGAGAACAACCATTAAGATACCCGAAGGGGGAAAAAAATTTATCAGTGAAAGAATAATATCAAAAGGGGAAAAAATAAAATATTCATATCCATTTTGGAGGCTATTTAATTAATGCTAAAAGAAAAAGGATAAATGGCAAACATTCCGCTAGAATGAATTAAAAATGACTTTCATTAGAAGAGCAGGTAGATATGAAATATCATTTTTATATATGCAAATTATGATGTAATATTTTACAATTAATAATAACACAAATAGGAATTTTAACATAAATTATTGCACCAGAGGCATAATATCTTTATTCCCTGATCATATCCAATTGTAAAATATGATAAAAAGTTGTAATTGTTTGCGGCGCTCGTAAAGGTTTTTTTCGCAATACAGCGATGTCTTTGTTGTTTATAATTCGTTAGGGTTGCTATCGAAATTTTACAATTGTACAATCAGGATTTAGCCGCTTTTTACCACCACTAAGGTATATTATTATAATAGTAAACTCCAATAAGTGTAGTTTGTAAAGAAAAATTGAATTAATTTCAACATGCTGAATAAAAAAATCATTTGTATTGCAATAATTAATAGTAGAAAACAGTGAGGTATAATTTTCTTCGTAATATTTTTTTTTGAAAAGCAGTTAAATAAAGAGTTCTTAAATTTGCTCTATTTGCAATTCCATTGCATCTACGAAATTCTTGTTACGCTCAAGAATTTATTTTTTATGTCAACAAATGCATATAAAAATAAAAAAATACGATAAAATGAGTAAACTATTGACCAAAGATACACATATAAATAGTTAGTTTGAAATTTCAAGGATATTATTCAGATAATCATAAAATGAGTCATCCATTTTGCCAGGTAAATCTGAAGGGTCTGACAGACGCACAGGTAAAATACGAATCCACAGGGGGTAAGGACCCATAGTTTAAAAGCGCTGAGGTAAACCTCAAAATGTATATTTGGTTGATGATGCCATTACATATTAACGCCCATATAACCAATTTGTGGTGATGCTCTGTGTACTATGTTCTAAAAACCACAGCAATGAAGCGATGAGAGAAGAGAAAGTGTTCTATAATTAGCGTAAGATTAAGTAACACGTAACCACAACGGTTCCATGGATTTTGGGTTATTTCAAGGACAGCATTCAAAACCGTTATAATTACTTCAAATGATATGTCAAATCAAGAAAGCCTTCACATAAGAAGGTCTCAAAAGATTTAAAAGAAAATATTTAACACACTTTAAACAATCATTTCAAGGATTTTTTTAAAAAAATTTTGAAAAAGGCCATCACATATCGCAAGCTTAATGCAGCTTGAAAATATAATCATATGTTCCAATATCTTTTCTCCAATTAAGGAAGGGAAAAAAAAGTTAAGAATTTTGTCGGTTTCAGAAATTCCGAAGAGTGGAAAATGTTGCGATTGAGTGGTAATTTTTTTTCTTGGTGGCGACGAGGAAAATGAACCGCTGCGCGATATTGACATAACGGATTGAACACAAGGTTGTATTTATCATAAAGAAGAGAAAAGAAATCGAGGACTGTCAGAGAGAAAGGAGGTTAACTGTTCATGTAATCACGAAACAGATACTTTGCACCAAGGTCGAATTGATCTGCGGTAAAAGCATTACATTTATGAACATACAGCAAATAGTGCAATTTGGTGAACGACGCAAATGATGACAGCAGAAATAAAAAAAGTTATTAAGAAATCGAATAAATATATTACAAAACAGATAAATGTAAACAACATCATTAGACTTGTTTACAACATTCCACTAAGAATTTATTGAAAACTTATTGAAAAATCATATAAAAAATCTTTGCATTCATATTTCAAAAAGGGGGTAAAAATTAAAATTGTTACAACATAATTGAAAGAATTCTGGTCAAATAACTTTTAAAATTAACAAACACCGCATGAAGTATAATATTAATTTACTATTGTAACCCAATAAATAATATGGAGAAAAAAAATATTTTTTTAAGCAATCTAAAAACTCTTTACGTAATTTCATCTTATTGGGGATTAGATAGAATTGGTTAAATAACCTGGTGATAATATTTTATATCAGGAATAGTATTTTACATCATGAACTTTTTTAATAAGTAACAAAAGGGAAATTTTATCTAAAAAAATATTGGCAAACTCTAAAAGAAAAACTATATTTTGGAACAATAAAGAATTTTTTTCTCATTACAATTCATTGCACTTTATTACAATCCAAAGAAAATTTAAGACCGAAAAATCAAAATAATATGAATAGCTACAAATATTAATAATATTAAAGACCATCATTATAATGGCTGACAAATCAATACAAACGCAATAATAATAGTTATTATCATCGCAACAATACTAGTTTGTAAAATTCTTTTACTACAATATATCAGTTGCTGCTACTTCAGAGGAAACTTTTGCTCATCAGCTGGTTAAACGAATTTCGAAACTGAAGCAGAAACATCTATCCATGGAATAAGTCATTGAAATAATAACAGATTATGATTATAGTAATTCTTTTTCATCGATATCTGAGCCGTTACTTCAGTGAGTACTTGTTCACCAACTGGTTCTAATGAATTTCACAATAGGAACAGAAACATTTAACCATAGGATAAAATTTTAAAAGTATATGTTTCAATTCGGTTCCTTTCACGAAATCTTGCTATAATCAAGCTGTGTTCACACTCGAACTGTATTTAAAAAACACTTGAAAGTGCGAAGACCGAATAGGAAAATGGTTAAATGGTGCATGCTGCTGTTACTTCAGTAGGAACTTGTTCATCAACTGATTTTTTCGCAAAAGGAATAGAAACATCTAGCCATAGAATAAGCTTTTTAAAAGAAAATGTGTTTTAACCTCAGTTCCTTTCACAAAATCTTTCTAGAATCAGGTCCCATTCATAATTGAAAGATTTTTTAGGGAAAAAAAAAAAAACACTGAAATTGCAATGACCGAATATGAAAATGGTTAAATAGAGTATGCTGCTGTTATTTCAATAAAAACTTGTTCACCAACTAACTCTTTCGCAAAAAGAATAGAAACATTATATCATAGAATAAATGTCTAAAAATGTAATTTCAGATTGGTTTCTTTCAAAAAACTCTTTCTAGCATCAGGTTCCATCCCTGATCGAGCTTCATTAAAAAACACACTCTGAAATTGCAAAGATCGAATATGATTATGGTTAAATGGAATATGTTGCTGTTACTTCAGTAGGAACCTGTTCACCAACTAATTTCTTCGCAAAAGGAATAGAAACATTTAATCATAGAATAAATGTTTAAAAATATGTTTTTAAATTGGTTTCTTTCAAAAAACTCTTTCTAGAATCAGGTTCCATTCGTAATCGAACTTCATTAAAAAATGCACCTGAACTGCGGAGAGCCGAGAGTGGAAAAAATGTCTCATTGATCAGTCCGCCTCGAAACAATGGACACAGAGATGTAATGCAACGGCATCGCATAGTTCGTATACTCAGGCAGCTGTAAACACGGGTAGTTCGGTTTTTTGCCCGCGTTTTATGTTTGAGCACGAAACCCTAACTCAATAAAAGGACGGAGACATCTGTGTAATAATAACTTACCATTCACTGTTTCAAGGTCACATTTCAATCATCTGCTTTTGACTGTATGTGAACGACCTAATATACTTAGACTTTTTTTTTAATAATTTTTTTTTTCTATCTTGTCTTTTTATTCTTAAAAAACAAGTATGAGAAAAACAAGTCAGGTGGTATCCCACGTGACAAAGAAATCAGAAGTGAATTCAGTGGGAATATCTAATTTAGAGACAAGTTCTTTTTTCTTTCTTGGTTCTTTCTATATTAACTAGTTTTTAACTTGCTTTAACATTGTAATTTAAAGTATTGTTCGCTTGCTGCAACATATTTATTATTATACTTACATTGCAGGTGCATTTTTCAGTACGTTATCAGCAGCAAAATGCAGATAATTTTATAAGAAAAGAAAAATTGAACGTGGCACTTTGCATTTTTTTGAAGTGGAAATAATCTATGAATATGACTTTTGGCGCAATCATCATTTTGATCAATTTTCATAAAACGGGAAAGAAAAAAAAAAAACCCTCACGTTTTTCAAATAGCATTGTATTTTTGGAAAAGTAAAAGCTATTAAAATGACAAGGTATATATTTCAAAGATATAAAATTAAATTGACAAGGTATATATTTCAAAGATATAAAATTAAATTGACAAGGTATATATTTCAAAGATATAAAATTAAATTGACAAGGTATATATTTCAAAGATATAAAATTAAATTGACAAGGTATATATTTCAAAGATATAAAATTAAATTAAACAAGAAATAAAAGTGCCTGAAGAATCCATGTTAAATTTTGGTGAGTCTACGAATCAGTTTTTAACAGGAATCTATAAATAATCTGGCTAAACGAAAATATCAAATAAATTCCTATTCAAGTTCCGAAGCAGTTTTGATTTTATATTATTTCATATTAAATGTTAAAAGCCAACTCTGCTTGTCACAAAAATTCCAATAAATATCAATGAATTTTGACAAAATGTATATTTTTTCATTCATGTAAATGCCCAAATAATCAACTGCGCAGAAGTTACTTGAAGCATTGATTACTTTACAGTAATTTCTGTTTCTTTCATTTGTCTTGACAAACATGCACCTATCTTCAATAAGCAACAATCAACTGAATAAATTAAGACGTTCGTTCACATCTTATGAGAGAAAGGTCTTTTGTCTCATACTTGTGGCGACAACAGGAACTCTGTGTTCGCTAAAAGAGTCATAAAATTTCTAATCCTCTTATTATACTACTTCTACTTTTATGGATGGATGGCGTTTTATAACAAGCGAAAGTAGCATAGAAATCCATTTGCTTATTTTCAGTGGAGGCATTAAAATTCTCGTGCTGGTTAAATACGCCACAGCTTACCGGTAGCAAAAAAAAGATTTTGATAAATTAACACATTGGAAAAATAGTTTGCTTTTGAATGCCTTCACGTTTAGTTTAAGTGACTATTACGTTATATGGTTTGAACTTTAACCTAAGTAAAGTAGGAAAAAAGTTACTGTATAGTGAAAACATGTAACCTGGAAACGAATGAATTAAAATAAGTAAAAAGCACTTAATTGCCATTAATGTAATTTACATATGACATTTTTTTTTTGATAAAAATACAATGTTTTTCAATAAAAAAATAAAAGTTAATGTTCAAAGATTTAATATCAGGAGCTTTTCCCATCACTGTAGACTTGAATATCATCTAGAAATATTTTTATTCATTTAATATTAATATTTATTTAAAAATCACCGTTATTTCTTTACATCTACAAAAACAAAAAGAAACTAACACAAAGTATAAAAGTATACTGTTTGAATTTATTCGCAAACACCAACCATGATTAGTTTAATATTAATACTTATTTAAAAATCACCGTTATTTCTTTACATCCACAAAAACAAAAAGAAACTAATACAAAGTATAGAAGTATACTGTTTGAATTTATTCGCAAACACCAACCATCATTAGTTTAATATTAATATTTATTTAAAAATCACCGTTATTTCTTTACATCCACAAAAACAAAAAGAAACTAATTCAAAGTATAGAAGTATACTGTTTGAATTTATTCGCAAACACCAACCATCATTAGTTTAATATTAATTTTTTTTTTTAAATCACCGTTATTTCTTTACATCTACAAAAACAAAAAGAAACTAATACAAAGTATCAAAGTATACTGTTTGAATTTATTCGCAAACACCAACTATCATTAGTTTAATATTAAATTTTTTTAAAAAAATCACCGTTATTTCTTTACATCTACAAAAACAAAAAGAAACTAACACAAAGTATCAAAGTATACTGTTTGAATTTATTCGCAGACACCAACCATCATTAGTTGCGCATTAGTTTCGAGAGAACTGGCGTAAGCATCGATCAGAAATGCAACGTCATTTGTTGCCACCCGAATTGTCTGAATTTAATGATCACGTCTCTGACGATTAGTGCTTGTGAAAAGAACTGCTTTTAACGGCGCTTCGCATTAAAAATAAGCCAAACGATAAGAGCAAGCGAGTGATCGGGTGTCCCAGTTGTTGCGCGGTCGGATAAAAGCGAGACCACGGCCAATCCGCATAGACAGCGGATGTCCATTTCCGAGGTCAACGACCCAGTTGCATTGGTAAGCGAAGGGAATAGGTGAAAGTGGCAAGGAAGAAACGCTGTTTCGGTGGAGAATTAAAATTAGGTGAGCGCTTTTTCTTGCGCCTTCTAGAACGGGTTGAATTAGAGCGATCGTTCTCTGCGGTTTGCACTGCTTTCCCTCTCTTGCTGTTTGTTGAATGCCTCGCCTAGTTTGTATAATTCCTGGTTATCTTTGTCGTTAAGCGTTATAATCCATGCTAAAAAACAAGGGATTGCGTAATGCGAGCAGAATTATAACCCTTTTGTTATGAATAACTACTCTGATCTAGACTTATATAAGTTCGAGGAAGTTCATAGCTCTTTTAATGAATGGAAGTTGTTAACTGTTTCGAGAAATACGATTAGCAAATTGTCTAACTTATTTGACACATAAACAGATCGGGCGTTTCATAATAGCCAGTGAACATTCATCTTATGTATTCGTATTATTACTTAAATGCACGTAGGAATTCTTTATATATAACTCGCATTGTGTTTGAATAAGATTTGTTAAATATAATTTGACATTTGAATCAAAATACAAGAATAACATAAATAGAATGATACATAAACAGATTAGATGTTCATTCTTATAAAAGTTGAATATAAAGCAATCATTTTAAACAGACAGTAAACTATTATTCGTCGTTATTTCCAAAAATGAATTTGAATTATTTCCTTAAAAAGAAGTTCTATAAAATGAGTTATTAAAAACTGATATAACAATGAAACCATCATCCAAAAAATATAAAATCATATTTCACAATTTCTTATATGAGGAACGACAGATAAATAAAAACGGTAAACCAAAATGAATTCAAAGTCTCCTCTAATAGCGACATAAATATAATTTCTCAGCATTATGTCCTTTCTATAATAATATTAGCAAATTATAAAAATTTGTATTTTGCTGTAACACCAATGCCATTTAGGTAGTTGTTTTGTAAAAAATAACAAGAATATCAGATTTGCTGCAACCACTAGCTTGTTAAATAATCGGATATCTTAAATTAAGAGTATCAATTTCAATAAATAGTAAAAATTAATTGGAATTCAATTAAATTATTTTTCTTCGAAATACAATCCACTTAATTAAGAAGAACTAAACAAATTCCTTATGAAATAAATATAACGTTAATGTAAAGAGTCCATTGTCATGAACTACAGTGGCACTGAAAAAAAAGAATCGAATTTTTTTTAAAAAAAGGGGGGAACAAAATTCATTCTGAAAACTAAAAGACAAAAAGAATACCGTATTAGTGTGATTCACTGCATTTATTCTTGGAATGATTATTCCAAGAAAGTTAAGTAGAGATCGTCGACCTACCTTCCCCATATTATGTCTATAGGAATGACCCACTTAACACCGCGCCTCAGCCAAGGAAGCGTGGGAAATTCCACGATGGACGCCAAAATCTTCTATATATAAACAAACGGCTACGCCCAGCGCTCGAAAAGAAATGCATCGTAAAAATGTATTGGGGGGGGGGGGTATACCGCTCCGACCGATACCCTTATTCTTGGCGTGGGAGGGGGAAGGAGGCAGCAGAACACCCCTCCAAGGTGAAGACTAGTTTTTTTTTTAACGTTACTTTCAGTTATTACTTCCAAACGGTATTTGGGTCAAGAGAAGATAATGCAGGTAGGGGGGGGGGAGCGATATTTATATAGATGAAGGTGCAGTTTACATCCGGGTACCTTAGAGTGGAGAGATGATAGCTGTGAGAGCAAGGGGAGGGAGGAGAAGAAAAAAAAGTCCTGCAATTTAGATGTCAAGGTGCTATAACCTTTCTTATTTAGGATACGTTCGGAGTACAGGTCGCCGAACAATTCTGGGGTATTTATTCCTTGAGGTTGACGAATTGAAGGGGAGGTAGACGAACAGGTTTCCCTTATCGGCAAGTGTCACTGATTTAATGTGATAGAATGCCTGTTTATTAGTCTTGTGTTTGTTCACCGTATTTTAAAGGTGGAGTGCCGAAAGAAGACTGAAATAATTTTTTTTTCCAATGATAAGAAACAAAAATGCGATCAAAAAAAAGAAAAAGAAAAAGAAATGTGTGTCACAGGTAAGAATATAGAACATCACTAATTTACAGCGTAGCTAAGGTTCTAAAAAGTAATCGAGAAATATATGTTTTCCTTCTTTTTTTATGTCCAATAGGGTCGCTAAATGTATTTTTAGAAAAGTTCATCCAAATCCATCTTTTTTTCACATAATCAAAGCTTTTTACAGGAAAAGGAACGGTGGCATAATATACTGACATGAAAAAAGACTTAGAATGCACATCACATCACCTTAAATTTAAACATTTATTATGAAAACAACATTCTTTTGAATCACGAAAAGAGTAAAACTAGGTTATACGTTTTTAAATGGAGGCATGTTTACCATAAAACTAAACTCAAAGCTTTTTAATTAAAAAGCATGAATTTTATCTCTGAGGGGGGGACTTCCTAAAATTAAAATCACATTGACAAATAGACTACAAAATGTTATTCAAATCGAATTTTTGTGAAGAAAAAAAATGAAACTGAATACAAGGTTATAATACAAAATGAAACATCAAAAGAAACACAAAACACAATGGTAAACAAATCTGAAATTGCAAATCTCAAAATACATCTTTTAAGTGACAAAACTCTTAACATCGGCTGCAATTTCGAAACAAAACTACATCATTATTACAGAGAACACATATTGTTATCTATTCCTTCTTAAGTTCCTGCACCTGATGAAGAGCCTGGACTAGTTTCAAGCCGAAATATTTTTCTCCAGTTAGCTGAACAATCTATGTCAAGGATTTTTGTATTACTACATATACTGTACAGCAGGGCGATATGTGCAAGGAAATAAACACAAATCTCAAATGAAGTGAAAGGAAAGAGTCAAACAGTGATGAAATATCATCCTGGATTACTTCCCTTAACCTTGACGCCTCCAAATGAGAAGAATCATGCTTCTAACAGAAATACAGTAGAAAAAAGTTTTGTTAATAAAACACACACACACACACACCCATGTTTATGTTTCTGATCCGTAAAAAAAAAAAAAAAAGAGTAAAGAGTCACGTTTTGCCAATCAGATTAATGCCCATGAGCTTCAAAAAAAAAAAAAAAAAAAACTAATTCGTGTGATGTCATAATTACATGACAAAAATAACATTCACCACCCTTTCACCTCCATTTTCATGCTTTTTTGTATGCAATATATGCAATACATTCCAAAATATCATTAAAATATACATTTTTATTGTAAAAACTTTTTTTCTCTATAGAACACTCATTTTGAGATAAAATAATAATGAAGTCCTTAATTTTATTATATCCGCTTTCACCAATCATGCTTATAAAATGTTTCAATTTATTTAACAAAATAAAATAAAAATTCATATTAACAATGTGAATAGAATTATAAAAAAATAATTCATCTGTTTTCGAGGTATAATTATACCACACACGAGACAGTTTTCTAGAGACAATTTTAATCAGTTGAGTCCCTCTGTAAAACATATTCCCAGTTAAAAAATGAAAGAGGGGCAAGGGGTGAAGTGAAAAAAATCCGCGTAACGGAAATCCAAACAAATTCCAAGTCATGTGAGCGGAAACATCTCCAGCAATTTTTTTTTTACCGCCGTCCCCCGAGTTCCTGCAGGAAAACCGAAAGTAAAAACTTGAAGAAGAAAAAATACGAGTATGAAGGGGGAAAAAATCCTAAAAATAAGTGACAAACGCAAAATAAAAACGTCGGAAAAAAAAAAAACCAACACCAGCTGATTGAATTGCGACAAATGTTTCCGTTATTTTTCACATTTCAAATCTAATTTTCCTCTTTAACTGTAATGGCATATAAAACAATACATTTTTGTAACATATATTCATAACGGAGATTAAATTCAAATGCAAACTACATTCGGATCATTAACTTCTGACCAGATAATTGATCACGTTGCTTGAAAACCGCAGCCGATTCTATCCTATCCTTGTCATGCATCAAGTATTCCTAACAAGAGATATTTTGACAAGTATCTCGAAGTGCATAGAATAAATGAATGCAAATCGATGCTAATAGCACACAGTTAAAATATCTTTGCAATCGAACTAGGAATATCTACATAATTTATTTCCTAGTATACATTATACATCGCCCATGGCATACAGCTCGTACACTTTTTCTTTGTTTGTAGATTCATACAGATAGCAAAACCGTTATACAGACGTGTTTAGATTGATATAAAAAGAATCGAGATATGAAACACTAGCACATTATAATAATGAAACTGAAGAACTAAATCTTTTCGACAGGAAAAACAGAAAAAATGTCAAATGCAGCTCGCTTTTTTAAAAGATAAATAACAAGACCTCTTTAGTAAGAATAACTATGTGCTATCCAATTTTGGATCAAAGTGTGACGTATCTTTACTTTAGTTTCAAAATATACAGTACAGGTCTATGTTGTATAAGGTTTTAAAATCCAACTATATCATAATAAGTGCTATTACTATATTGATAAATTAATGATTGTTACTATATTAATCATTATTATAATGTTAAACATCCCATCTAAACATTTTTACCCTATACAAAGATATGCTGTTATTGAATTCTCCTATCTTTCTTATGATGTTGTTACAAATTTAGATGTGACATCTATCTTTAGTCAAATTTAATTGATATGATGTATTTTCATTTTCTTAATAGATAAAAACTCCGGCTTATATTAGTTTTTACTTATAGAACATGGTTTTGTTTATTTATTGAGTTTAAACGCGAAAGATCTGTGTTTGCTACTTTTAATCACTAAGCGCCGGTAGGTGAAACTCCACGTGTTTGGGAAACATACATAAATCTCGATTTTCTTCTTTATGTAAGTACTGCTTCTTTTTGCAATCTTTCAGGTATTCGCTACCCTTCCATTAAGATAAGCACCTCGGTGATATTCACCTTTAGGTTTGCGCCATTCCACCACCAATCACACGGAACCACTATCGATCCGTGCCTAACCTCGTGCGACCATTAAAACTTGTTATGCAATTCTGGAAAGTTCGAACTTTAATCTAAAATTCTATTATTCCGACAACAGTCGATGCCTTTTTCTGAAACTGAATCAACAACCGCCATCCGAAACAAGTTCAACGTAACATATCTCAGTTACGACATGTTTATAACACCACTTAACGAAGAAACGTGCGGATATACCTGCAAGATCATTTACATTTGATACAAAATAACCAAAACTTTCGTAAAAAAGTATCCGTCTCACAAGGCACGTGAAATAAAAAAATAAAATAAAAAGAAGATTTTCGATAAAAATCGATTTTCTACCTCGTGACAAACAGTTCACATGGAGGCTCAACTTTTCAAAGATATTTGTAAGTCTCCGCATGCAAGTGGCATACGTAATTTAAAGCAGCACTTACAATAACCGATATCGTTTAGTTTTAGATTAGTAATAACGAAGGCGGCAGGAAAGAATTATTATCAAGAAATGAGTAATCCATTCTTGGGACCAGAATATTCCATGGGGGATTCTCAATCTAGCTTGGGAGCCTTTCTTGTCACAAAGTAATAACCATTGGGCGCAGGTAAGAGATCTATAAGCCAAAAAAGAATTATTAATATTTTTTTTTTCATTTCCTTTTTTTCTTTCAAGGCTATGTCAATAACTTGTGAAGCAGGGAGGAGGGATACCCAGGAACCTCCTTACCCTAGGATGTGTTCAACCCTTACAGCTGTAGCCAGGAAAAAAAACCCGAAGGTCGCAGATGTAATTACACGAATTGCAAATGCCGACACTGAATAATGATGGGTACCGTTAGAAGCAGTTTGGAAAAAAGGGCTTTCCTGAATGGACTCTGGTTCATAAAGAATACTTAGTGAATAAATTTATTATTTTTGATTTAAAAAAAACAAATATCTTGTGTACAATAATATGGTTATTAATGCTGACAAATAAAAAGCATATGATTCTAATATTTCAAGATATTAAATTCAGATAAAATGTGTTATGTCAATCAGTACGGTATTGAAAAGATGTTAAATCATATGATATCTATTTCAAATGAGGACAGACTTAATAAACGTTGTAAGTTTCCTATATGTAAGAATGATATCAGTACAGATTATTTTTAGAGCAAAACATTTTACTGGGTTCGGACTTTTTGTAGTAATAATATCATTAAAATTTTATTTCATAAATTGGAAAGTAATCGGAAGATGATTTCAAGTAAAACCTTCAACAAAAAGGGAACAGGAAAAAATCGCCCATTTCAAAATAGGATACATTTAATAAGTACGTTATAAACTTCCTATATACAAAAATGAATCACGCATTGAGCCCAGTACAATGCTATGTTGAACTAGATGTGTACATATTTCATTGAATTAGGTCGGCCAAGAACACTAAACTTCCTGAAAGGGATGGTCAACATTATCACAAAAAAAAGAGCTTCTAAACTGTAATGACGGAAAGGTTTATCATAACTATAAAAGATACCTCCGTTGCAGAAAACAATTCCAGAAAGGGTGAACAAGTAAGGGAAAAGTTCAAACCAGCTATTAGCAATCAATGACAAAAGTAAGAAAAAAAAATTTACTCTTAAAAGAGTTTTTTGAAATCTAGGTCAAGTTTTGAAGTAAATAAGTGCACTAAGAGTCACCCTATGAAAAAATTTGAAGCAGTAACAAACTATTGTTCCTTCTATTTAGGCTACCTATATTTTATTGCCTTATGTTGTTAAGTTTACGCAGAAAACTTTTAACGGGAGGGGGGGGGGGGTAAAAATAGGCTAACATCTTTGTAAAGACAAGAAATTATTTACATCACTCCTAAGAAGCAAACAAATGCTATGTAATAAGAACGGATATCCGAGTGAAAGGTTTTTCAAAAAAAGGTAGTCACAAAACTACTCACCACTTCAGAAAGATAAAAAAAGGGCAATGATAGAACATACAAAAAGTGAAATTTTTCCCCCCCACTGTAATTTGAACGAGTGATAATTTTGTCACCAATAATCAAAAGTAGGAAAATCTTTTATTCTTCGTTTTTCAAAAGAAAAAAAAAGTGATCCCATTGTTCAAAAATTCCCAAAAGTAGGCCAATGTTGTTTATTCAGAAAAAGTGTTTCAAAAAAGAAAAGTTTTTCAAGCTTTTCTTATGAAAAAAAAAAAGAGTAAACGGATATCCAATTGTCTTCTTCTTTTCAGAGATGTCAGCCTTCAGTTATACACGGGCAGTTAACCATACATCTCGTTCAAAAACCAATGCAGCAAGATGCTCCAGGTGACAACGGATTTTAAATTTCATAGCATCTAAGACCTAAAAAATTCAGGTGGTGACTGGTCAACACCTGGAACTTCAGAAGAGGTGGGGCACATCAGACAAAATCTTTTAAAAAAAATTTCTCTCAGAGCAGAAATCTATATCAGTGAAAGGTTAAAGCTAAAGTATAGCTTTCTCTTTTAAATGAAGTAAGCGGAAATGTTGTTGTTCGTTGCTATCTCAATAGTCTGACCCAAAATATGACATAGTTGATGAAAGTAAAAAATCTGCTTCAGGACTCACCATAAGCAATAAACAAATGTTAAAGCTTGCCGACAAAAAAAAAATTATCCGAAGTATAACAGATGTCCTAAAAGTGAATTTCGCATACCATCTGGTTTTTAAGTAGGCATACATTTTATGAGTAAAAGAAGACTTTCGCTCTTAAAAGTAGCGACCGGATATCCTGTTGCCCGTTCCTTCTGATTCTAGAGAATGTTTGATATTGAAATAAGTATTCTGCTTAAATTTCATCATCAGTCAATCTTGTTCAAAATCGAACGGATATCCTAAAAGTGAATTTTTACCAACACAATGTTTCCTAATAGTCAAAACTTCTAAAGTTTCAGAAAAAAAAATATACCTTTCTCTTTTAAAATCAGAAAGCGGATATCCTGTTGTCCGTGGCTGTTCAATGTGTTGCCCCAAAAATTCGACCAAACTAGTTCAAAGTAAAAGTAAGTTTTAGAACACCATTGCTTTGAACAATGTTTCTTATTCAGTCAATACAATGTTTAAATTTCACCATCAGTCAATTTTATTCAAAATCGAACGGATGTCCTAAAAGTGAATTTTTACCAACATCAGGCTCCCTAATAGACATAACCTCTAGTTTCAGAAAAAATACACCTTTCTCTTTTAAAATCAGCAAGCGGATATCCTGTTGTCCGTTGCTATTCAATATGCTGACCCCAAAAATTCGACCAAACTAGATCAAAGTAAAAGTAAGTTTTAGAACACCATTGCTTTGAACAATATTTGTTATTCAGTCAATACAATGTTTAAATTTCACTATAAATCCATTTATTCTAAGTATAACGGATATCCTAAAAGTGAATTTCTCTTAGCACCTGGTTCCTTAATAGACATACCTATACCCCCTCCCCCCAAAAAAAGAAAAATCGAAAGTGGGCTTTCATTTAAAGCCGCGCCTCTAAACAATCTAGGACAATACTGTTGTTAATCCAGTAAAAGTTATTGTGCTAAAAGACAGTCCCAACCCCCCTTCAAAAATCTTGAACGGATATCCGATTGTTGCCTCTTCATCTCAGTATGGCGATCGACCGCTCCATGAAAAAGAACATCATCGGGGCCAAGCATCTCTGCGGACAAATTCACCCAACATGAAATTTCACTGCTCTTAAAATTCGAACGGATATCCTAAAAGTGAAGTTTTGCTAACCACCTGGGGAAGAGGTGCGTCCAAATGCCAACCAAGAAGTAAAATTTTCGAAAGTGAACTTTATGTGGACCTCATAAATAATGGCAGAGCAAAAGGAAAATCGTGTTTTCCCTTTCTAAAAAGGTGATGGAACAGGAAAAAGGTGTAGCCTCCAACTGGGTCACCGATTTTACAAACTATTTGATCTAAGATGATACACTTTTTCGTGTGTTCTTCAATATCGAACGGATATCCGAAGACACAAGGTGACGTCACACACTTAAAAGAACATTGAAACAGGGTGGGGGGAATAGATGAGAGATTTTTTTAAAGGCGTCATGGTCGGAAGTTGGGGAAAAGGAAATGTGGAAGTGTTCACTTTCACCAAGACACCTTGATGCCCTAAAAACGCAAGTGGGTCGCCGGGCTTCTGAGCTGGTATTACCAGCTTTACCTAGCGACATGGTGGCTGTCTTCACGAAAGCAAGTCGACACTCCATCCGAGCCCGTTTCTTTAATAGAGAACGTTGAAATTGAAATGAGGGGTTTGTCAGCCCCCCACCCCAAATCTGAAGCAAAATTTAGACGAAATAACAAACCTTATACAATAGTGTTGCTCTGAAAACAAATTTTAGAAGAAACTTAAAGGGTACTAACGTAACAGAAAATTATTCAATTACCATTTTTTTAAAAGTTGAAAATGAAAAATGAATTTTTTCTATAATTATAAATATATATTTTGTTTCTGCTCTTTGAGCATTTAACTAAAGTTAAAATTTTTAAAAATCTTTTTTTTTTTTTTTTGAAAAAGTGGTGTATTTGGGAAGAAATTTTAAAATCCATTACTGTTTATTTTTCAAAACAATATTTTCATGATAAAAAAGATAGTATGAATCTTTTTAAAACGACCTTTGAAACAGGGCTTAACTTTTCCGCAAAATTTAATAATCTCAGGGGTTTCTTTTCTTAATTTTCTGAGAATAAGGTACTAAGAGAAAATCTTTTCTATGACATAAAAGTAGTTATTCTTATCTTTTATGATAGATTTAAGAGATATCACAATCTAAATAATAATAATTTTATGAATGTTAACAATTTTAGGTTATTTTCGCGTCAGCTTTTTCTATCATCTCAATATGTTTTATTATACCAAAGCATGAATCACGGCTAAAATTTTTAAAAATTCAAGAAATTGAAATTCAGAAGAGAACTAACAATATAGTCATTTCATCAGGCAGAAGCAATAAAAGAACTCGCAGTATTAATTCTAATAAGCATTTCTAAAAGATCCCTATTAATATGCATTGTATAATCGGAGCTTTCCAGCAGAGAGCGTCTCATGGCCATGAGTAATAAAGTACAAAGACCACGCTAACATGTGTCAAGGACCCATAAAGGACGACCTTGAAATATAAAAAACGAATTCCCAATATGGCCCCAAGTCACCATGGGGCTCGGGTACCCTTTACACCCCGATATTACTGCACGCACGTTAACCGACCATGAACTAGGAAGGATTGGAAAAATTATTTTCCGTAAGTGTGTCAACCAAAAGGATGGCCTCCAAATGTGCCCCGTCAGGCCCCGAGATCTCTGCGCTGTTCAAAAAGGTAAGCTACGACTCCTATAATCCGAAACTTTGCTCATCTAAAGAGAAATTCGAAAATATTGACTCAGATTTCCACAAAAAACGCAGACGAAAAACTACTTAGATCTTCAAATGATACTAAGTAAATCTACACTAAATTATTATTAAATATTACAGTAGTTCGGGTTTTTGAGATGTATTATCTTGAGCTCGCTGAATGATACAAATCCGGACGAAGTTGGAATTAACAAGCGAAAAGGAAACCAGATAAAATCAAGTTATTAAGTCTTAGAAGTAAATAATTTTAATGTTAAATATTTCGGCCAAAAACTGAATTTTTAAAAACTTCGTTTCGGTGAATCCTTGTACAAATTGCCAGCAGTGGGTTCTTCCACAACATGGTTCTGGATTCTTAAGTGGGAAACATGATTAATTGTCAGTTTCTCATCGACAGCTTTGAAGTTTTTTTTTTCCTTAATCTGCAGGTAATGTTTTAGACCACAGAATGGAAAAATTATCGAGAGACCTTCAACCAAGATGTCCACTATCACGAAAATGTCAAATAAAATCAGAACACGTGGAAGAAGCGGTGCGATTTCAAGGTAAAAAGTAATGTTTTACTAAGTTCACGCCCACGGGTAGGAATTTTACTACTGACCAAGTACACACGTGGATTTTTCTCAT
The DNA here is from genome assembly GCF_947563725.1 of Argiope bruennichi. Classification (NCBI taxonomy): domain Eukaryota; kingdom Metazoa; phylum Arthropoda; class Arachnida; order Araneae; family Araneidae; genus Argiope; species Argiope bruennichi. Next base: position 11,599,964 of record NC_079157.1, on the reverse strand, counting down.
GGCATTGAGATCTCGACAGGTCCGTCCTTGGGATCTACCACAGTTTAGCCTTGGTGAAAAAAGAAAAGTGTAAACAATCAACATCCAATTTATTTTTTCGCATCGCACTTCCCAAGACACGTGCCGTTTTCCAGATGTATTCAGGAAAAAAGCGCGGTTTCGGGCTCCCCCTTTTTTTTATCAATGGAAATCAAACACATCTCATTTCTGCAGGGCTGACCTTCAGAAACGAAAGATTAAAGCATCAACAAAGCTTGTTTGTTTGGAGAAAATACATAAATGGTACATAATTTTAGATTTCCTGTTTCGACCACATGTTGCTTTATATAACCGAAAGTGCACATGTCCTCAGCAAACGGATCCATTCATTAAAGGGCGTGACTATACTAGTCAGGTTTCTTATAATGAACTTTTGTTTCTACTTCTATAGCATTAAATTAATTGGGAAAATACAACTTCCAAGTAAAATGAAAGGCAACATATCAATAGTCCTGTTACCATATGACAATAGTGACTCAAAAAAAATTCCTTGCCTCCACTGATTTATCATTTTCTTACAAAATGCAAAGGAACAGTTAGTTTAGAAAATTCGAGAAATTTCCGAAGCACTCATTTACAATATTATAAATCATATTTATTAATTATAAATAGCTTTAAAATCAATAAAATATAATCGTTGATCAATGTGATAAGGCTTCTCTTCAAGAACGCTTCGAGATTTGTTGTAACCGCCGTCTGGTAGTCTGATGCTTAATGATAAAGTTAGAATTTCGCATCAGTGCTATAATCGAATGCTTTGAATATTTGTATGTTTCTCCAGCGTTTTACTATTATCCTTCTTTTTTATTGATAGTTGAGTTCGGGAGAAGATCCAAGAGAAAGTACTCCACTCAACGGGGTGACTAAGATATTGAAGCGCAGGATGAAAGGCAATCAAATCCCTAACAAGAAGATAGCTGATAATAAAAATGAAAAGAATTTGTCTTAGCCGATGAAAGCGAAAAAGAATACCCTTTATCTTCTGATAATGATATTGGTGATGCCCACTCAAGAAAAAATAAAATGGACAATTTTGATAACTGCAACGACACCACTATGGAGTATTTGATCAATCACTAAATAGTTAAATGTTTTAACAATAAATATTATAATAATTCTCTGTTTGTTAGCTTGTTTAAAATGAAGAAAAAAGATGCAAATATATACATATTTTTAATTCAAACGATTAGTTGCAGTTACCTCTGGTAAATAAAAGTAGAATGAATGCTACATGACCATCAGGTCATTGTCTGTCCTTTTTGCTATCCCCCCCCCAGCTAAGAGCTTCCATATTGTAAGTAAATCAGAAAACCCACACAGTACCCCTCCCTACTAGTGGGCCCCAGACCTTTCTGACCCTTTATAAGATATTTTCTGGAGGTTTTTTTTTTTTTACCACTTTTTTTATCCTCCCCCTTAAAGGCCCTTTTTGCAGTTCTCAGGGAATATGCAAAATAAGAGGTAAAAGAGGGGGGAGGATGTAAAAATTGGTAGAAACAGGACAAAAAGGGATAAAGTGGAAGGACCTCCATGGGAAAAAACGCCAAGTACCGAGCAGCTCTTGGTGTCTGTGCCTCTCTCTCTCTCTCTCCAGATGTTATACAGATATCTAGAAAGTGAATGCGTTTTTCGATTTGGGAGATCACAGTGCGGGAGCAGTTAAGCGAGGTTCCAAGTTGGGTAAGGCAGAAGAGCAAAGAAAAAAAAAGGGTGCACAGGGGTTCCCTCCCCCCGCGACAGATGCAGTAGATTGAATAGGGGGCGCTCCACACCCAGAAAACCAAGGGTAACGCCCGCGTTGTTTTTTTTTTGCTAAGGTTGAGCCCCTCCTGAGGAGGTAACGGGAAAAAACAGGTACAGGGTATCGGCGAGAAAAGAAAAACACTTCTCAACCCCTGACTTCTTCCATATATGTTGTTATTTATTTCGGCTTGGGACGTAAGAGTATCATGGTATTTTTCTTTAGTTTGAGAAAAATGAACAAATACAATTTTCCTATAATTCATACAGGAAAAGGGGGAGGGATTATAAAGGGAGTGACAACATATGGGTGTAAAGGGTTTATAAAAAAAGGGGTGAGCTGCCAAGGCCATACATCCAATACGACCTTGGGAAAACACACAGATGTGATAAATTATAAATCAGTCGGAAAAAGGTTAAATGACGAACCGGTTGGAAAAAAATAACTTTTTTGAGTTCATCGATTTTCTACATGAGTATTAGCTTTCAAAAAATCGATCACAAGATTATTTAAACGATCATCTAGCATTGAAATTTTAAAACAAATCATTGCAATATGGTGATATGCTTGATAAAATCATAATATATATTTAAAGAATCTAACTCTGGTTATTAAATAGAAATTGACAAAATATGACAACTATCCTAAAATTTTATATCATTATTCTTTGTATAAAAATAGTAAATTAATTTTAACTCTGAATGATCGGGGTTTAATTCCTTTGACATTTACTATTTGTTAAATAGATTTACGAAATGCTTTGAATTCTTACCATATTTCGGAATGGATAATAACTTTTTTTTAGTTTGTTTTGCCAAAATATATTAAAAATAAAAAATACATATAAGAGAAAACTGTAAACATCACACTATTTATTCATGATGCGTTTCTTTTATATAAGGTTAAAAGGAAAGGTGCAAGGTTAAAAGTGAAAAAAAAAAAAAGATCTTTGCAATAAATGACAATGGATCTTGACTTAATAAACATACCTCTAAAACAAAACAAAAAAAGTTATGGAATAAATAAAGAAAAATTAATAAATAAATAAAGCCATAACACAGGATGTGCATGTTTTCCTCACAATGAGCAGACCAGACCTTGAAAGACAAGGTTTTTGACATAATCAAAACGCAAGTTCAGTGTAATGCCATAACACAACAGCATTAAAGCTAAGACAAACACAATCATTTATTAATAATACAGTTTAACTTTGGCGAAGGGCAGTCTCCTAAAATCATCAAATTTATTGCATTCTATTTTTAGAAATTGAGCATAAAAACTGCTCATGCACCTACATCTCATAAAAGACCAGCAGAAACAGCTTGAATTGATGTAAACAAGAGATAGCTTTTCCAGGCGAATGGAAAATATCTGAAATGGTAAATATTACGGTTGATTTCATAACATCGAAAAATAAAAATGAATATTAAATCGTTTTCAGTTTTTCTGATTTCCAGACGATTAAACATGAGCAAAATGGAAATGTAATCTTTAATGATTTAGATATGTGTACGTATTATTGAGTGCTTAAACGCCGTTTCGTATAACAATTTTTTACAAAATGACAGCTATGGGAAGATTTAAAAATTTTCGATATTAGTTATTTTTGATATTATTTCAAATATTTAACTTCAAAGCTTATAAATTACATTAAAATTTCACGAATGCAATCCAAATTCAAGTTGTTACTTCTAGAAACATTATTTTATCCATGATGGGAACATATGTGATTAAAATGTCTTTAAAGTTGAATATGATATATTTTGTAATTGTTCGTTCTCGAAATTTACCATTAAAAAGTATTAAGAGAGCTTTTTTATTATGGTATATTTCCATTTTTTTATACTTTTGTAAATGATAAAAGAGCATAAAATGTAAAAAAAAGTTTTAAAATTTCAGGACTTTTAAAGTTATAAAGAAATTCTTACAAAAAAAGCCGCTTCTGTTTTTTAAAAAAAATATTTCTCAGCAAATCTACAATACATATTTTAAAAATATTCTTTAAATGGAGTAGTTGCTACAAGCTACTCCTATTCCTTAATTATATTATTTGTTATATTGAAATTCAAACGCCTCAATTAACTGATTTTTTCATAAGTAAAAAAAAAAAAATCATCATTAGGGGAATTCTATATATATATGCATAAAAGTTGCATTGCAAGTTAATTACAGAATTGCTTAGGTGCTAGACTAAAAATCAAAAATTTTAAAACGATTTTAAGATTTGGAAAGGGAACGTGCAGAAATATTTCTAACTTTCCGTGCTAAAAAAAATTTGTTTTAGTACCTTATTTTTTTAACAATTAAGAAAAGAAATTAAATACACAATGCGAAAACGATCTTCGTTTTAAATTTTTTTTTAACTTAGCTACATATTTATTTTAATTGAATTTTTCTCTTAGTCAATTGCTACATTTTCTATTTTAATTTAAATCTTAGGGTTTTTTTCCCCTCCCACCAACAGTGAATTAATAAATAAAAAAAACTGTATCAGATTTTGAGCATTTTAAGTTTTCTTTATATTAAAACTCAAGAATCCACATAGTTTTAAGAAATACGATCTCATAAAAGAACTAAATTTCTTAAGTGGAAAAACCGCTCTCCTCATCGCCAGGGCCAGGAGAAAACCAATTCCCTCGCCGAACCCAATCCTTTTCTACCTCCAGTAAACCGAGTGAAGTTTTTCAAGGTTAGATTTCTTCTCTCTATCCCCCTCCCCCCTTTTATGCTAACGTCTTTTCGTTTTCTCTCCTGCAAGCAGCAAGCACACGTGCCCTCACCTTCTCTCGTTTCCACAGAAAGAGATGGAACGAAGCGAATAAAAAGTAGATGATGTCATCCGTAAATGTCATGAAGGCTGATTGGATGAATGCGATCCAGGTAGGCGTGGAAAGGAGAGGAGGGGCTCTTAAAAGCACGTGACCTTGAAATACTTGTTTCATTCTTCAGAAATCGTAAAATAAAACTAACCCTTTTCATTTTTATTATTATTATTGTTATTTTTTTTTTCTTTCTTTATTCGGTAAATATTCAAGAGTATGTAAAAATGTTTTACTTCTTACCAATTTCTAAGGTTCATTATTTTTTTTTCAGCCTGAAATTTTTAAAAAATGCTACTTTTTATGCTTTTTTATTACAAAATATCATAATGATAAAAATCAACTATCCTTGTATTACGAGTGTTGTTTTTTTTCATTTGCATTTAATCTGATCTGTTCAAATAATAAAATAAATAAGTTTTTGATATTACTTAAAAATTATCTTTTCGAGAATCAGAGGAGGTTGGAAATATTTCATATAATTTATAACGCTTAAAATAATTCTTAATTTGATATTTACTATAAATTATTTAAAATTATTTCAATTAAATATACAACAACAGAATTTAGAATATTAAATGACTATAAAATAGGTATTCGGTTTCTGAAGTTATTACAGGAGTTCCAAATTCACAGAATAAGATTACGTAATTATTTCAAGGCTGTGTCCAAGTTCCCATAATTTGTTACAGATTATATATTATTATTTTTTTGTTGAAGAAACATTTATAAAATATTTCGAAAAATGATACTTTCAAAAGTTACTTTAATTATAAATTTTCGAGTCTTTCTAATTTTGAATTCGCTCTAAATTAAAAAGTGAAATGTGTTTTTTTTTATTAATTTATTAAGTTAAATTAATTAGCTGTCTTTTATTATATAAAATAACAAAAAGTTATTAAAGCTTCATCACTGTAATTTAATATACAATAAAACCTTCATCTTCAAAAAATTACGCAAAATATGCCCTAACTCACAAACTCTTAGAATTAAAAACAATCTAGTAATTAATTCAAGACGAAATTAATTGATATTTTATCAGTGGTTCCAATCCTTTTCTGAAGATATACTGAAACGAACTTTCGCCTTTTTCCCTGATAACCCACCCGTAAACATCATTAACCCCATAGTTAAATAAGAAGGGCAACATAACAAAGGAAAAAAGATTTCTTTAAAAATACACTTTTTCTAGGCACACTGCTTATGTAAAAGAAGGGGAAAAAATAATAAGGCAGCAAACGATTAAATGAAAATAAACGAGACAGCCTTCCTGAGCGGAAGAAACGCGACGTTATTTCTTGATAAATGGTCTTTCTTCAGAGGTTCGTATCTGAATTTATAAACACTGTAATTTTTAAGAAAACTATTAAGTAACTATTATCACGTGGCCACCTGGTTGGCGAGTATTTCAGTCTGAGTGCTACTCAGGATGAGTTTTGTTTAATCTGCGCCTAAAGGAGAAAATTATATTGAAGGATATGAAAAGATAAAAGCTTTTATTGGGCGAAAATTAATAAATAAAATCGAACAAGTTAAATTCAAAAGACTTGTTTTTGAATATATATATATATTCGACATGATAGGTTTTTTGATAAGGAAATGATGTTGGGTGAATGATTATATCAAAAAATTTAAAAGGATTCTAATTTTTACATCCAAACATAGCAGCATGAAAATATCTAAGATAAGATTCATTTATCTTTATTTTTTTAAAATAATCACTCTTAATTATATAAAAATGTAACAGAATATAAATCTAATAACTAATAAAAGAAAAGTACTGCTGTTAAATATGTTTAAATAGTTTTTAAATTTGTTAAAGTTAAGAGCAAAATTCTTCTTCTAAAGTGAGAGAAAATGAAATTGATAACGCGGAAAAACGTTTCTATTTTTATTATACATAGATGGGAAATGGTTTTGTTGAATGAAATATTTAAAATAAATTAAAAATATAATTGAAATTTTTAATATGTAACCCCTACACAAGAAGTAACGACGCTCTGAATTTGACAACTTCAAAAATCCAACAGTCTACTCTATAGAGTGTTTTGAATGAATTTTTTTCAAACTGTTTTTTTTGTTACATCAGGGAATTTTTAAATAATGAGCCAATCAAATTTAAAATTCTTCTATACTTTCAATTCGTCCTATACTAAACATATTTTTCGTTCAAATTTTACTAACTGCTATGAATATTTAGAAAAATTAAAGAAATTCTTCAGTAACCAACCATTTTATAAACATCTCATATACATTTTTTTTACAAAATATTTTTTTTTGGTTTTATTTTATCATTTATGAAGATATCATTTACTGTGACAATGAAGCCAAATCCGAAATGAAGAATCAATTCTAATGATTTATTAGGTGACAAATTTATGTTTTATGTTTTCAGTTTGGTATGCAAATTAAGATAATTATTTTAAAATTACCTCAACTTAAACAAAAGATTAGTTAGCCGGTTCTAATTCTAATTTGCTACTAAAGTCTAAAAACAGAACATCATCAAAAGTCAAAATGTTACCAAAGTTACTAAAATCTATAACAGAAATCAAACTGTCGAAAAGAACCACGAAAGTATAAACGATTACACAGATTTCAATACAAAATGGAAGATAAAGAAAGCAAATGAAATTAGTTTTGCATAAAATTCTACTTTTGGTTATAATTCAGAGACGTGAATCGGCTACTGAGTTCACTTATTAAATTCAATAAATATTGGACACTTAAAATATACCATTAATATTATGAATTACCGACACATTTTGCAAAAAAATCGGTGGATTTTATGCCAATGAGTTCAATGCATGCATGTAAGGTTTGCAGCAATCTACCCTGCCTCACTCCACCCCTAGAGATGAGCTGCGACCTTGGTTTCCATGATAACCATCTTCAAATAGAACACACAGTTATTCTTTGTCAGTCACTTTTGGCGCAACTTTCGGATGGATGTCAAACAGATAACGTTGCATTTCAACAAACGCTTTGCGTGTTAGCTCTCTTTCCATCACCTTTAGTACTGGATCAATTTAGAGGGTGTCAAAAAATTGTTTATTAATTATTAAATGCCACCAGATCATAAATACTGGCAAATTTCCCACGAAGAAGACAAGATGATACTAAATTATCAATATAGTTTTAAATTTCGAAAAATTTATATGCAGCCATATTCCGGAATTTATTTTATCCAGCACTAATGCATTTAAATTGATAGAATAAGGGTTATATGTCAAAATGTTCATATTAAGCATTTACTAATATAATTTAAAATTAAGTTTGGATGAAAATTAAAACGCCTTAAAGAAGGTTTGTCCTAAAGAAACATATAAAAAATAATACAATTTTTTCAAGCTTTCGAAATTTTGATTACATTTTTACAATAAGATACACATCGGGCTGATTTACAACGTTAGTGTTCGTTACTGACAAGTGATAATTCAAAAATAATTTCTCTAATTGAACATATAATTATAAAATAAACAAAACAGAAAAAGCACCAAAGAAAACTCTAAAGATTGATTAATAAGTCTTATCTTTTTTTTTCTCAATAAAATTCATGCATAAATGTCAATCTCATCATTTAAAGAAATGAGTGAATTCACATTATCCCACACAATGGTAATGAAACAATTATACCATCTTTTTCAATACCCCCATAGAATTAAGATTATTCGAACATAATCCGATCACTGACAAAGATTCATCACCCCCTTCCTTCCAAAATCCGGCCTAGCATGAAAAATCCATCGACGAGACAAGATTGCGTCATTGCTACGACATAATAATAACACGACTAAAAAAAGCAGGGCCTTACCTCTTTGGAGAATCTTGGGACCGTATCGTCGGTCTGTTGTGATGTGGATGCTCCAAGAAATGTATGACTTCCAACCCATAGCTGAGTGGTAACATAGTCACAATAGTTATTTGAACCTAAAACGGTTGCTAAATGATACAAATGGTGCTGAAATTCACCCACAAGCTGCTTCCCCCGATGCCGAGAAATTGCTCCACAAATGCTGATGCTACCTAGCACGCGGCCTGTGACAACTGGGTACACCGCGGCTGCTCAAAAGGTCCGTCTCGACAGCGGGTTGCTCTCTCTGCATATGAGCGAAGAATGAAGGCGAGAAATTGGTTGGCTCAGTCAAGTTCAATGACTGATAGGGCTTGGCTTAGCTTTATCTAGCCACGCTCCACTCACAACCTGTCTCGATACGATCAGCGCCATCTAATGGTGCGTGAGGAAAGCAATAGTTGGGCTCCGGTTTCAAATGGAAGGAGATGTTCAATTTTTTTTTTCATATATTACAATCTAAATAATATCGAATAATATGTAAAATCATATAGAATTTAAAAAAATTACTCATATTTTAACTTTGGTGGAAAGTTCCAAGCATTTATTATTTTTTTTATTTATCTATGAATTAAATATAGAATTTATCATCATTTAAGGCATTGATTATAATATTGGAAATCACACTTTAAATATTAAAAATTTACAGGCAAAAATATTATTATTTCTTCAAAAAACATTCGATTAGTAACACATTTATAGTATTTAATTGTGATGATTAGTTTGCTGTCTAAAATGCCTTTCCTGTTTAATTTTGATCGAATTGATATTGTGAGGCATTAAAGTTAATAGAACAAGAGAAAATAAGAACTTAAAAAAATCATAACCTGTATTAAAATTGATAGCAATTATTAAACAGGAAATAAACTCAAAATTCACTATTTGAGATTGACTGATTGATTGATTTTTTTTGTCGTCCACAAAAAAAAAAAAAAAAAAAAAATCAGAAAAAATTTAACACAGCATTTTTCCAGAATTATTAATTACATTATAAATAGGCTCTGTGCAACGACTTATTTATTTATTTATTTGCTCACAATAATAAATTGCATTCAAGTGTCATTCGTAATAGAGAGCCCGAAACAGGTTGATAACTGATTCCTTAACTACGCAATTACAATTCAGTATTTTCAAAAAAAAAAAAAAAATCTTATTCTGTATTAGTAAGCATTGAAATAGATTAAGACGCATCTACTGACTCAAAACTAAAAAGCAAGACTGAAAACATGAAATATTAGATAACCACTGTCAGTCAGTATGCATTCATTTTTTTCTCTCTTTTTAAAGTGTAACATTTTGCAAAATCGTTAACCTGATAAAGCAAACTATAAAACTATTTTACGATTCTGACATAAGCTGCTTAGCTAAGCAACTTCTTGGGAAACTATCCAAACAAAGCTCTTACAACTGGTTACTGTCAAACTACGCTCTTTTTTTCTTCTTTGTACCCTCTAACCGACTGTTCCCAGCCGCTGAATATGCAGACATCCGCTTTCACGATAGTAGAGCAGCAAAATCTCTCGGCCAGTAGCTCATCGATTCAGATTTGATAGAAGATGTCTCGAGATGCAAAAAATAGGCAACCCAAGTCGGTCCTCCACGTGTTTGGGTCACAAGGACGGCACAGATCCTGAGGTGATTTGCCTCTCGCATCTCCCCACACTTAAATAAGCATGCAAAAGAACACACACACGAAAAAAAAGATGCCTATATGATGGTTTGATTTTAGCATGCATTCAATGAATGACTCACTTTTTGCCAAACGATTTTCGTATTTACAAATCAGTGCCCAAAAAACGCACGAGATATTTCTATTCGTTTGATTTGAATGTTGGTCATTCGGTGGGATTTGGAAAAAAAGGACCGAAAGTAGGCTCCTTTAAAAGAAGTAAAAATAATGAAAAAGTGCCGCCAGCCATTCATATGTATTTTGCCGTTGGATGTACTTTAAAATGATTATCAGAAGCTATTAAGCCAGTAGCAGGATTTTCAGTTTAAAATTCTCATCCTGTATAGGTAATTTCTTGAACACAAAAGGATATTCGCAGGTAAACTACATTTACAGAAAATGAGTAAAAACAATTTTAAGCGCGATTATCAGAATACTAATGAAAACTTAATATTCTTAAAAAGCAATTCGATGAATTTTGATGACTAGCTGCTAATTAAAAAGCAATTCGATGAATTAAAATGACTAACTGCTAAAATTTCCATGTTTAAAATTAAAAAATAATATATATATGTATATGATTTTTTTTTTTTTTTGAAATTCTACTATTGCTATAGCATAAAGGTTAATCACCCTGATTTAAGGTTTCGAATTATATGCATCTGAAAATCTCCATGCAAAAAAAGAAGAACGACAAACCAGTTGTCAAATATAAAAAGTAACCTTTTAAAAAACTTTTTTAATACTTTCTTTGTGTCTACCCCTCCCCTTCCCCCCTACAAAATCCACTTGAGACCAACACACTTACAGCACAGGTGTGCTAACTACTACGCCGGCACATCTTATTATCTTTCTTAAAAAACATTTTTCTTATCTTTAGAAAATTCTTCAGCAAGAGCCCTTGAGAAAAAGCTGCTGAAAAGGATTCGATTAATTTTTTAACTTAAGAGCACCCCGTTCTTTATCCTCCACAACTAAGATGAGGCATGCCACAGGAACACTACTAACCCATCTTTAAAAAAATGTGCACACACTCCTCTCTGTATTTATAACTCTTTTGAGCAGGTGGTAGGGTTAATTTGTAAAGGGATGATGAAAAAGGAGTTCTCACGGTAAAAGGGGGGGATGGTAGGAAAAAAAATGTCTAACACAGTAACCAAAAGGCTTATATTTCCTCCCTTTTTTAACTCCCCCCCTTTAGAACAGAACATCAGTGTAAAAAGGGGTTAGGAGTTGTGCAACTTTTTTTTCATGCTACATATGTTAAGCAGATTTTTCAGCTGACCTTGAAATTTTTTTCATTTTTATTTCATCTCCCCCCTTTTTTTTAATAAGGGCTGAAAGGCTTTGTTAGAAAGACCGTGTCACTTTTTACGGGAACGATGATGAATGTTTTATTATCATGTCATGCTCTTCAAAAAAAAAAAAAAAGAAAGAAAGAAAGAAAAAGGTACTCATTTAGCATGGTGCATTTTAGCAGCACATTTGACAAATGAAATTAAATATTACTTAAAATGATGAACAGGTGGGTTTTTTTTTTCAGAATTTTTTGACTTTTTGCTAATTTATTAATTTTTATTACTGAAATTGAATTTATCTTTTTGAAATAAAACGATCCATAAATCTGGCTTTATTAAGACTAAATGGGCTAGTACAAAGATGTAAACTTTTTCGATAGCAGACTTAAAAAAAAAACAGAAAGAAAAATTACGATGAGCCAATATATATTTATTATAAAATTCAGTAAGATCTTACATTTTTTTTAATATTGATACGATTAAAGAAGTGGGATTACATATCTGGAAATTCTTCATTATCTAGTTCGAACTTGAATTTATTGATTATACCATTATTTTAAATTTTAAAATTTCCTCTCAGCGCTCCACATATGTCCCGCTAGATTAGTATTCATATTTTAGAATATCGTACTCTTTTTATGTGTCATGAAAAATTACATTTCAAAATAAACCATAGATTCTTAACTGAATTGCAAGTTTTCAAGTTTGTAATTTAAGTGTGATATATTGCATAATAATTATTCTTCTGATTTTAAATTTTTAACTAAAGACAAATTACAATTTAAGATCTGTTTCTATACATCAGATACATTCTGTTAAATATTGTATGCAAATTAAATATTACTTAAAATTATGAACATCTTTTTTAGAATTTTTTCAGTAACAATACATGTGCCAATACTTTAATTTTAATTTTCTCATGTACAAAGTATAAAGATAATATTGTAATCGTCGAAAAATTCAAAATCGAGGTTTTGATGGAACTGCACTTTTCAGACTTCCCTGGATCGGAAAAACACATGTCTGGAATCATGTCAGCTTATGAAAACGATAACTCATAAACGCTTTAAACTAAACTGATGAAATTTGGTATACGATCTTTACGCCAAATTTGTAGAGTTCTTTCAAATGTTGAGTCAAATCGAATAAAGAATTGAACGTCTGCCGATATGTACTTTCAGAAGCATGTAAACGCAATGACTTAAACATGTCAAATTTGGCATGTGATTTAATAACTGACATTGTAATTCTATGTCAAATGTTGGCTTCATTTGGTAAGACAACTGAAAGGCAAATTCATCTTTATTAGAGAGCACGCGAGAAAGTTTGAGGGAGACCACTGCCGCTGGTTACCAGCGAAATCGAATTTTATCTTTTGGAATAAAACTAACAATAAATTAGGCTTAGTTAAAACTAAATGACAAACACAGTAGGATGCATTCCATCCGAATTATTTCTCTGCTAGTAAATTTTTAATTAAAGATAAATTACAATTTCAGATCTATTTCGATACATTGTATAAGTGGATATTTAATGGCATTCGTTTGAGTATTGAATGGCTGAAAGGTTCCACAGAACTGTTCAATAACAAGCTGGCTTTTCTCGCAAGCGAACAAAGAGGGGCGAAACCGAGCATTTCGTATGAATAGAGATTAGGTTGTTTTTACGATTCCTACGCCATTGTATCTATCAGTGTGGCGCGTAGAGGTAGAGAAATCGTATTGGTTATTCGCAAGTAATAAAACCCAGAAATCGAAAATCAGCTTCTGATAAAAGAAGCTTTACTATTGTCCATTCACATAAGCTGTAACAAAACAATATGACGAAACTAAATGTCAAACTTCCAAACGGCGTACATCATTCAAAGTCAAATAAGAACAAAGCAAAGGCAAAATAGTGTGTGCACGCATATGAAACGAAGGAAAACCACGGTGCACCGGTACCTCAATGTAAGTTTTGAACAATATCCTTTCTCCCTAGCTCTCTTCTTTGATTTCAGCGTCTTGTTTTTCGCCTTTTACTAACACATTTTTACTTCTACTTTTAGGCGGTCAAATTTCTGTTTGTTCCAATCGCCTTTCATTTACTGACTAATTAAAGATGCGCAAATGTTTGAAGTGCGGCCTTGAATTGCGCCAAGAGAATATTTGCCTCATATGACGTGAAAAGACTGAATGAACGACGCCGCCTGCTTAATATTTTAGTTCTTTCAGTTCTTTATATGGAATGTTGCTTAAGCGGCAGCCACCTGTGAAGTATTTAACCAGTGGTTATAAATAAGAAGCTCTAAATTCAGATTGCGTCACAGAAACTGGAATTTAGCAGTCGTTATTTTTTATTTATTTTTTTCTGATGAAAATATATGTCCTTGTAGATATAAATTATGAAAAATTTGAAATAAAATTTTTAAATAAAGAAAAATTTTACTATGCCAACTAGGCAGCTGCCTAGAGTCACTGAGCAAAGAAGGGTCTCAAGTAAATCGATTAATAAGAAGTCACTAGCCTATTAGCCTATTTACCAAATAATTAAAAGTGCAAGTAATATAGATATTCCGAATTAAAAATGGTAATGTTAACATTTTATCAAGTATAATTAACCATGTTCTTATAGATTACAATAAGGTCTCTTAGTTATGACAGCATTTATTGTACACAGCCACTCTATCATGTGTCACAATAAATTAGTTAATAAAAACGTTTAGAATTTTCACAAAAGTATTAAAATTAATAATTAAACAAAATAAATTTGCATACTGATTAAATTTTTAAAAAATGGAATGAAATATGTAATTTAGTTGATGTAAAATTCTTAAGTATAAATTTAATAAATTCTTCAACATATTTTAAAGTATTTTTAAAAAACTATTTTCACAGTTGTGAATGAATCCTGATCTATTTTTATTGTTTCATTAAATATTTAATTTAATTTTGCATTGTTGAAAGCAAAGGAAGAAGAATTGTGTTTAGTATTCGTATGGTTTACATTTCGAATATTTGTAGAAAAACTAGATTTCAGTATTAGATATTCAATATCTTCATAATTTTTTTTATTTCTTTTTATTTATAATGAAGTTTTAATGTCAGAATAAAGCAATGACGAAAGTGAATGAAAGTTCTTTCATTTCTAAAACATTGTTAGTCTTTTTTCTGTTATATAAACTATGTATAAATATAATTGTATAAAAAATGTATAAAAATTTTGTATAATGTATAAAACTATGTATAATGTATAAAAATTTTGTTTGAAAACTAGTGAATTGCATAATATAATAAGTAGAACTTTTAAAATAGTATGTATCTTATCAAAGCATGTTACATAAAATATTTAATTGGAACTTTTAGCAACCACTGATCCCAGTGAATTAACTGGTGCTCTGACAATAAATGTTTCTCGCTCTCTCTATATATATATTTCAAGCAAGAGAAACTTTTGAAACTTTTTAGTTAACTATTGCTCAAATGAGTTGCCCAATGAGCAACTGAAATGAAATTGGAAAAGGGGAAAAAATGTCTTTTCGACAATGCCAAGTATCTAACAAAAATAGGGGGAAACGTATACACATTTAACGCATGGAACAATATATCAAGGAAAAAGAAAACCAAAAGAAATAACGGCTGAAGGATCAATGGCTATATGGCGCACTTTATGCACTCTTGATTCCAAAGAACATTACCTGCGCGAAAAATCATGCAGCGCCACCTATTTTCCTCTTCCGGATACTAAATGGATCAACGAGAACAGAAATACGTCAAAACAAAGGAAAAAGAATTAAATGTCATACATAATGCAAAGTCTCCAGGTTCCTTGTTTTAATTCAAAATAGAATTAGTATTCGTTCCTTTTAAAAGAAAAAGATATTTAGATTTGAGAATTTTGGCAATTTAAACTTTCAAAATATTATTAAAATTTTGAAAACAGTATTAATCATTAAAAAAACCATTCCTCCTCTCCTCAAAGTTAAATAAAATATATAATGGAAATACTTCACGTGATAAGCATAACAATACAGATATTCAACATAAAATTGTGGGTATTAACTGAAATTGTGCTGTAACGTTTGCCTGCTAGAAAACGCACAATGAATTCCAAAATAATATTTTCGCGCGGAATCACTTAAGCATTAAATTATTATTACATTTTTTTTCTTTATTGAGCGTTTATATGTAATTTCCTAGGAGTAAACATATATAGTATAATATTGTACGATATTTCAAATTATTCACAATGTTGCATCATATTATTGAAACTATAATATCACATAACATATTGCAATACTATGCAACTGGTTGAGCTGTCTGAGATCATGAAAATTCAGTGTGATAACTTAACAACGTAATTACTTAAAGTTAGCTCATAACACTTAAAATACCATACACATATTATTCAAAATTTAGCCCTACATCTTTAAAAGAAATTAGACATTCTTTAAGAGTTTTACTGATATAAGAGTTATACAATTTTTTTCAGGACTTTTTCTTTCCTATTCATCAACATCAATAAGACTAATTAATATTATTGAGAACCATGGTTTTAGATCAACACATTTTATCAAAATCTGTTATGTTTAGAGTTAAACTAATTTTTTTTCATTAATGTAAATTTATTTAATTTGGAAATATTGATTTTAATTAACAATATTTTTTTTAAAAAAAATCAGATTAAAAAACGTTGGAAAAGAAAAAAGTACATTAATAAAGAATTATCTATAAAAATTTAACAAAACGAAAAAAAAGCTAAGAAATCAATGGTTTAAAGAAAGATTTCGGAAAAATGCTTTAATTGCTTCAATTAAATTATAACAATCCCTTTTTTTTAAAAAAAAAAACAAAATTCAGATTTTCCTCTTATTAAATGGATAGAGGCTAATGGCTTTAAACTGCATCTAAAAAATCTAACCCACAGCTTCTCTATCTGTACGCGGAAGTGAAGTTTGTGTCGGAAAAAAGCACAGAGCACCGCTCTCCCCTTTATATCTATCCTGTGTGCACTTTTTCAAAAAAGTCTCGGGTCAATGTTCCGCACCCCCGTATTCCGCATGCACATAACTATGCATTAGTTATGCCTGTTCGTTGCTAGCAGCCAGACTCACTTTCTCGAAACGGAAGTTTTAAAAGCAGATTTTTTTTAATGCTGCTTTTCAACGAACGTTCTTTTCAAGCAAGGCTGAGTTTTGTTTATTTATCCGAAGTCTAGGAGCGGGGAGGGGGGTTCTGACTCTCCCATGGGGAAACCCTACAAGGGGGGAGGGGTGGAATAATACCTAGCCCTCTGTTCAGCCTTTCCAGCGAAACTAAGGGTCTAATTTTGAAAGGAATTCGCGTTTTTCAACTGAGATAGGGTGTCTTGGGTGTTTTATGTACCGTTCTTTTTTACTTTGGGTGGTTTATGACGACTAAAGTTCATCAGAAAAGAACACGTGGATCTAAATGTTGTCGTTAAGCGAAGTGAAAGATGGTCAAAATACCTTCTCACGCTTTTTTTTTTAAATTTTTTTTCTTATAAATTTAAAAATAAAATTGTTATCAGAATTTTTAACGGGTTAATAAGAAGAAAAAAAAAATAGAAACAACAAAATCAATGAAAAATACATAATATAAAGAAAAGACAGGGCAAAACCATATATTGTATTAACTGATTTGATATGTCAAACCAAGTGTTTAAAATGCTTGGACGATAGTCGAAATTCTGTTCTTAAAAAATGGCGATTATTAATACGACGACAATAGATTAGTTAAGAAAATATAGTCATATTTTAATTTATTAAATTAATTTTAAATAATAAATTTAGTTTTAATTAATTTTTTTAATAATTAACTTAATTTTTTATTGATTTACAATACTGATCTTCCTTTTTGGACATTCATATCACATTTGTTTACATATAAACAATTTGTATCAATTCCAATGCTTATTTGAATACAAGTTATTATCTAAACCCGAATACTGTAATTCACATTTCGAAAAAAAAAATTCTTAAGACTAAGAATACTTCAATCTAGTAAATCATTATTCTATTTAACTGTCTAAATAGCCAATTGTTTCAATTTTAAAGTCTGAAAAATTGGAATATAAACAGAGCAGACAAAACCATTTTGTGTTTAATTGAGCTGCTGAAATCGTAAAAATATTTTATGCTTGGAATTTCAAGAAAATATACATATAAATAAGGATCGTCGTCTACTTTTCAATTGCCCATGTAAAGCACAAAATGCGAGAGTAACTGCTCATATATATTTAATTCTGCTAGCCATTTTAAGTTCGGTCAAATGCATTATTTAAAAAAAAAATCATATTGTTATTCGTTTAATAATAATAATAATAAGAAGAAGAAAAAAAAAAAAAAAAAAAAAAAACGTTATTGAATCTTTAAAGAGACATTAAACTCTTTCAAACCTTTTTGAAAATTGTTGTGTTAGCGTTACGAAATTTCTTTTTGTGTATATATATCAGAATATAAATACGTCAAATAGCTTTAAAGAACTCTTTAAAACAAAATAAATTATCTTTCAAAAAATTATAAGAGTTTTTTTTTTTTTTTTTTTTACATTTAAGCAATTTTTAAATTCTTTCTGTATTTTTCTATATTATCGCATAAAATAGTATTTGGAACAAAATTGTGCATTTTTTTGTAATTATATTCAAAAGTTATCATTTAGAAATATTTTTATGAGAAACACATGAATTTCGTAAAATTTAATTTCAGTACTTTTCTGAATTAAAATTCTTTCTTTCTTTTAACTACTTAAAAGAACTCGGAAACGCAAAATGCATGCCAAATTTTATTTTAATGTTTAGCACTAACATAACATTTATGACTTTTTCTCAAAAATTTCTATTTGGAGCATTTCAAAAGCATTTAAATCTGAAAAGAATGTCGTTTAAAGAATAACTCGTTAAAAATATACTTATTCATCAAAAACCATTCAATAATAATTTTATTTAAAATTCACTTTCTAAAAGCTATAATAGTTTTATAATTATAGATAGTAAAGTTATAAAATATAGTATTTTATAGCTGTAAAGTTTTATAATAGCTATACATTTTATAATTGTTTCAAAAGCTATTCTGAAGACAAAACGTTAAAAATGAAATTTCATCTTTTGATTATTTTTTTTTCTGTTTAAAACTTCGTTTCCATATCATTTTTATATTATAAAAATTAAACGTACAAATACTTATTTAAACATTAATACAGAAAATTGTTTACGATATCTAAAGCAGCCAAAGGCGGAACTGTGTTCAAAGTCGTTTATCATTCTTGTCCACAGCCCCCCCCCCCCATGAACAGCAAGCAGATCTGTAAAAGGATTCATTTCCACCTTTTAAACGGAAGACAAACAACTCAAACGATATCCAATATTATTCATGCCGACAATACACTCTGCGTGTCGGACGAGGAAAAATATTTTCGAAGAGAGGGAGGGGCATATTACGCCGTTAGTCAGGAACCGGTGAATTTTCCCTAGGACCCGTTACAAACAACCCCCCATCAGCACTCCCTTAGCTCTCCCCCTTCATAAACAGTTTTGGTCCGAAGGGCTTGTTTACGCGCTGCGAAACCCCATTAGCAATAACAGAGAAGGTCAACGAACCTCGGGCTAACTTCCTCCAATTATACGATTTTACACGACGCACCAGATATACAAATATTTATTTACGTATGTGCAAGTACAGATCTCATTTCGGAAAAGAAGAATCTATCAGAAGATACGACTCGGGGAAGCATATAGAACATATTAGCTGAAGAACTCTTCTCTGGGTCGATGACCTCCTCTACGATAGCAACTTTGAACCCTTCAAAAGAATTTTTTAAATGAATTCGCTGGACGGTAGACGAAAACGAGGAGAAGGAAAAAAAAAATTGTTGTGCTGAATGCTGATGCTATTACAATTTTTTTTAGATATTTATCTTCAGTTTTTCGGAGAATATGTTAAGATATTGAAAGCAATTCGTTAATGTTAATCGCCAAAGCTCTGGCTTGTATCAAATGCCTTTGGATATAAACTTTGAATGTAACTCTTTAGAGGCATTAGAGGGTTTCTGAAGTGTTTTCCAAATGCGGTTCCTTTTTCAACTAAAACTCGTTTTCTCAAAACGTTTTTAGCGCAATCGTAAACGGAAAGATACAAAAAAAGGAAAGAGAATGAATTCTGTTATGAAATGATAAATACAATGATAGTTTTTTTAACGAAGTTCCATGGTAAGTTTTATTGTATTATTTTAAAATGGGAAAGCTAAATAGATTTTGTTTACTTATAAAATATATCGACGTAACAGACTACAACAGCAAGAAGAAAAATTCGCAACTTTTCTTCACAACTTAAACCCAAATATTGTTCAAGTTCACAATCTATGAACATAAGAACCTCGGTTCAGAAGTTTTCAACTAACTTCCGGATAACCGGAAAACTGCTTAGGTCTTCACAGACAGGAAATTATAGATATATATAACATTTTCTTTATTAAAATCATGTTCCATTCGGCAAAATATGTACAGAATTGAGTCAGAATGTTTTACAGTTTTGAGCATTATTCCTTCATAAGCCATTAGCATATGTACCAATTATTCGTTTAGATAATTTCATTTGCTTTTTTCCATTAGAAATATAGTTTTGTTTTTATGAAATGTTGTCTGCCAAATCTATTTAATGTGGATATTCCAATGATTTAAGTTATCTTATTTGCTTACCAGTTTAAAAATATCAGTAAAATAGCGCACTCGATAGCTTAAATTTGAAATATTGAATTTGTTCCACTGCTATAAAAATTGGATGCAACAACAGAAAATTTTAAAAATTAAAAAAAAAATTAAATAATTTCTTTTTTTTTCATCAAAAAACACCCTTACAAACGCATATAAATTTCATTCTATTTATTTTGAATCTCCTTTTCTCTCTATATAAATCATTTGCGAGAGATCCTCCGCTAATATTTATAATTTCTAATGAGAAATTAATTTCCGTCACTAAAACTTCACATTTTCATAGTAAACAAGAAAGAACGGTTCGAAATTTCGCGCACTAAACACTGCTCCCAACAGTCGCCGTCGTGCAAAATTTTGCGGAAAACCCTCTCCGTTTTATTACATGGATGATTGCACAGGCATTATTTTCCATCCGTTATTGCTGGTTACTGCTAGCACAGAGAAGCGATTTTATGTGTCAGTGTTGCGCTTGCGTTCTCAGGGGTCAGTGACCGGCAAAGTCACGTGAACTCGGCGTCTCCCAAACGCATCTACCCCATCCCTCCTCATTCAGTCAATCGGGCAAGAGAAATAGTGCTGTTCTCCAGGAACGAGTTGCCGCTGCTGCTGCTGCTGTTTTTTATTTCGGCCTTTTTCGGAATCTTTTCTTTTCCTGTTTAGTCGTGGAAAAAAAAAATGAACTTGAAACATTCGAGGTGTTATCTCCGGCACGCTCCGGCTAAGAGGGTTGAATCGCAGGCCCGACCTGATAGCGAAGGAAGCTAACTTGTATCGACTCAATTGCAAGTAGTTATTATTTGTTCTGCTGCAGGACAAAAAAAAAAAAAAAAAAAAAAAGGAGTTTGCAGGATGATAAGAATATCATAAAGAAGGTTGTTAACTTATTTGAATCCGTGTTACACAGGTAAAAATCGAATGTATAAATGTTGAACCGCATTTCCTTATTCGTCCAACGTGTTATCTCAGTGATTTTTTTTAATGCCAATAAAATTTGTTTCATTTCGAAATGCTATGTTTATATCTATAATCTTAAGTCACGTGTACCCCTACCTGCAGTATAATTTGAGGTTTATAAGTCACATATATTTACTTACCTTCTCCATTTTCTTTAAAGCACGTGTATTCACATGCAACAAAATTTCTAATCATTATAAAACAATTTGTTTATCTTTGTAATTATAAGTTCTTAATTTATAATTTAGCTACCTTTAATAACTTTATAATATAGACGTTTATTTTAACAAGCTTGTAATTATTTAGCTACCTTTAGCAAGTTTACAATTTAGAAGTTTATTTCAGTGAAAAGTTTATAATTATTTTGTAAGTTAAAAGTTTATATTTGTGGAAAAATATTGAAGAAAGTGTGATAAATCCTAATTTAAAAAGCCTCAATCATTTTTTCATAAACATATCACTTTCATCAAAAAAGAATTTTTTTTAATACATAGTATCAATAAATAAATGAAAGGTGTAAAAAAATATGAATAAACATTATGCAAATTTTGCTTCAAAGGCATAGGTGATTAAGATGCTTACTTTCATTAACAGTATCCTTGAATAATTCATAGAATTGAGATACTTCGGGTATGTGTCATTTTTCAAAAATGTGAATGTTATTTTTTAAATGAACCAAAATATTGAGAATAAATAGTTAGCCAAATAGTGAGAATAAATATTAAACGATTGATTTGTTGTGTTTGATATTCGGTAATTTTTCATGCGGTACATTTGAGTTCAAGTACGTAAAAACAAATCAAATATCAAATTATGTTCTTAAAAATAAAATTCAGCAATATTATATGTTATGATAAATATAAAATTATTATTTAAGTATATGATTACAACATAATAAATTATCCAAAATTTGGAATCAAATTCTTATAAATAATATAGTATTAAATATGGGAAAACACCTTCGATCATATCAAATAACTTATTGAATTTAAAATCAGTAAATGTTATAGGAAACCAACACTATAACATATTATTTTACTCTCTCAGTGTTTAAGTTTTTTTTTTTTCTACTTTATCTTTATAAAGACGAACAAAATGAGTAAAAATAAATACAATAAATGTTGCAAATAATTATTAAGCACTGACCATAAACTTAAAGCGAAATACTTTTTAAATTTTTTAATATCTGAATGATCAACAAATATGAATTGGGATACAAACACATCAGAACGAGATTTTTTTAAAGTTCATTCACCCACCCCCACCCCCATCTATGAAAAGAAAAGCATTTTAAATTGAATTTTCTCATATTGTATTTCAAGAGCATGTGGACGTCTCTCGTTTCACGCTAAAAGCGGGCGCAAAAAGGACTCAACAATTTAAATCTCGAGGCAGTTTTTGCATATTTTTTGTATTGTTTGAACAAACCTCCACCCAGAGTCGTGGGAATTGCGTGGGCTGGGGCACATGCCCCGTGTATGTCCTCCCGTGAACTCACCAAAGGGTCGAGCCTGTAAAAAAGAGAGTGAAAAAAAATCGCATATCCCTTTAAACAAAATAAAAAAGCAAAAAAGTATTGCGACCAATGGGAGACAGGATCCCCCACCCCACAGCATCACAAGGGTTGAAGGATATATTATTGATCGATCCGACCGTTGGATGTTACTTTCACTAGAATTTCGCAGGCACCCCCCACCCCCGTTCTTGCCTTTGATGTGTGGCTCGAAAGCGGTATTACCTTGTCAGGTATGAAGGCTGGGACGTTAATAAAAGCGTTCATTTGCTTCACTTGCTCGCATCCATTGGTTTACTTTTTTTTTTCCATACTTCGAATGGCGTTCTCGACATTTTTAATACCTCTTATTCATGCGATAATTAAAAAGTGAAGGATTTACATCCATATAAAAATGAAAGGATTTATTATTATATAAAATAATGAAGATTTATATCCTTATTGATGATTCTAATATTAAATTTATTTATTAAGTAGAATGAGAAGAATAATTTTTTCTTTTTCTGGGCTTAGCGTGTTTAATTTCAAAATTCAGAACACATGTACATTTTCAAAAAACTAATTCTAAATTTTAACTGTGCTTGCGCGATGTTTTTATAACTTCTAATTCTATATTGCATACGAATATTTAAAAATAGCCGTTAAAATAAGGTTTAGTTACATAAAAGATTTTGATTATTTTTATATAAGTAATTTCAAATAAAGTACTTCGAAACGCTATAAAACTTCCTGAAAATAACGAAATATTTTTAAATGAAATTTCGATGTTCTAAATATAATATTAAAAGTACACTATAAATTTTTTCATGTAGAGAAATAAATTCGTTTGTATAAATCGGCATCTCGCTTTTCTTCTTAGTCTTATATTTTGTTTCTTAATATGAACCTTAAAAACTGCGTTCCACAACAATTCTTTTCATTTCAAAAACAACAACTGAAAAATGAATTTTTGCAACATATAGTTTGAAATTTATTTTTTATAAATCTGTCTGTACACTGTGTTTTAAGAAAATAAATGCAAATTAAATCAGAAAAGTTATTATTCCATATATTTAAAAAATGTAAAACCCAAATCAAATGTTTGAAATTTTATATTAGAGTTCAACAACTTTACCTAACAGCGAAAAAAATAGACTGAAAAAAATTGGGAAAAAAATCACCGTAGGGGCAATAACCCCACAAACCACCTTCGCTGTTCGATGAAGAAAAAAAGGGAAAAGGCACCGATCAAAAAATCGTATTTTTCCCCTTTTTTTATTTAACTTTTTACGCTTTAGGAAAAAAATTCTACGTTTTCAAGGGGTGACATAAAACGGCCCCTGTATGCTGACCTCACTGCTAGAGCTCTATTCACCCCTCCCCCGCTCTGATCGATCGCACGACCCTCCCCCTTAACTCCCCAGGGGAGGGGAGGAAAAAAAATCTATATGTTTCTCATAACAGTGATCTTTCCCCCACCCCACGTTGAAAACTTTTTTTTCAATAGAGTCGATAATGTCGCTGGTATAATGGAAACTGAAACAAGAGAGGGATACAATTTTCGCTAGGGGGAGGGGGTATTTTTTTTTTATTATTATCGATCCCTTATTGTGATTTTTTTCTGTTGAATTTTGTTTAACACAAGTGGTGAATTTAACTCCACCCGGATAACAGATACAAACTGTTGCTTATTATCAATTCCAAAAACAGACTGTTCAGCATTTTCGTATAATTTTAGCAATGCAAAATAATGTTAAATTTAGAAACCATGATATTTATCGAAAAAATGCGTGCCAAAGTAATATTCTTCTGATTATATTAATATATTTCTAAAAATGTTAATTTCGATTGTAAAAAATAAAAAATAAGCCATTTTTAGCTGATAAATATTATTATCAACAAAATAAATTATAAGAAAATAAAACATGAATACATGAAAACACTAATAGAAAACTTCAATTAAATAACATGCCGGCGAAAATTTTAGACATTTTCTTTTTCTTTTTTTTTTCTTTCTTTGATTCCTTTTTTGATTAATAATAATTTTATTCCAGTTTAATAATTAAAAAAAAATTTCAACTACTTTGAAATTCTTGAAAAAGTTTTCTTCGGATTTCGCAATGAAAGTCTGATTTCAAATATATCTATATTATTTTTCTTTGCATACAATATTTGAGATTGAATATAAACTTTTTTATTTTTATTTTGCTTTTGTTTCTTTTTAGTTAAATTTACAACGTTGGCCAATTTCAGTCTTTCGATAGAAACCTTACAAAGACCAGCATTCTCCAGTACAAAAGAGAAGAAAAAAAAAGTGTTAACAATTGCATGTTCTTTCTACATATAACACAAGAAAGGCGAAAAAAAAAAAAAAACGTTGTTTTGGTATGTCACTGGGCCATACATTTATCCCACAAACTCAGTATGAATGTTTTTCAAGCAATTCGGCAAATATGTAAACAATTTAGCAGATTAATCTCCTAATGAAGTCCATCTGAATCAATTTAAGGTGATTGTTCGCGCTTCATTTATCTCTGACCTTGAACTACAGTCGGACTAATTTTCTTCATGTGGAAGTATGACGTAACGGAGAATTAAAAACAGAAACACGGTTGGGCAATTAACTGTCTGGGATGGAATGGGGAGATAATTTATTATCCTTTATTTATTTTTTATTAACCTCTGCAGTTGTAGTAAAGTCTATGAAGAAGCCCTGTTGGAGAGCAGCAATTAAAAACTTGTACGCCATTTTATTAAACAAGCTTTTTATACTAATGGCACGCAATAATTACATAAGAAATGAATATTATTATTTCCTTTTTACTATAATCAATATACTAAAGTTTTATTATTAATATTTATCTCCAAAAAAAAAAGGTAATTATTTAATGAGTTTATATTTCCAATGCTGTTTTGATACTATAGCTCCACATTTCTTATTTAATTTTCGTTATTAAGATTGAATCAGTAAGATTTTTTTTTAAAAATCATAGTTCATTTTTCTGTCCTTTTAAACTATTATTTTAAATGCAAAACTTAAGAAAAGTAAACCCCAAAATGAAATAAAACTGATTAAAACATTTTGAAGAAAAATTTAGGCGGCTATTTTAGGAAAAAAGCAAGGATCTTTTTAAAATCTGTCAATACTTAGAAAGAAAACGATTCTACAAACTGCTACTTTAATGAACACACTAACTAATCTTTCGACATAATCCCATACCTACGCTGAAGACTTCCTCTTTTGCACACTATTTATTTAATAGTTCTAACCATCATTTGCGCTCTTTTTCTTTCTTGTGGAGGTACCTAATGCCAAACTTCAGCAACTAATAAAACAATCTCAATTGCTTTTTCCTGCGTGTGTATCATGGTAATGAAAATTTCGTTTATCAGTTGCGTAACAATGAAAAGAAAAGAAAAGTAAAAATGCAGGGGTGCTTCGAATAAATGACTAAACAACAGTTACAGCAATGGTATCGGTAGACTGGCAGTTGCGGTCAACGACCCTACTCATGACAAAACGATCGAACGGCGAGAAAGAGCGCAAGATTTGGCACTTCATCGCCAATTTGAGAGTGTGCGTTTTTTTTTTTTTTTCAGCGGACCTTTTGTTATGCTTCATTACTTAAATTAAAGATATATATATATATATATAAAATT
Source organism: Argiope bruennichi (assembly GCF_947563725.1). Taxonomy (NCBI): domain Eukaryota; kingdom Metazoa; phylum Arthropoda; class Arachnida; order Araneae; family Araneidae; genus Argiope; species Argiope bruennichi. The sequence goes on along the minus strand of NC_079157.1, from coordinate 11,573,730 downwards.
AATACCACAATCTAAGAGGGAAAATTAAAATAGAAGTTTAACATATAAAAATAAATATTTTCACCAGTTTTTTTTAAAAAAATTGCAGACAAAAGCTTTCGAATCTATTTACAAATAATATTTAATTTTCACAAAAAAAAAAAAAAAAAAAATCTTGTTGATGCATATAGAAGCTTGATATTTTTAATAATTAAAATCTATTTGTTTATTTGATACCTGCAAATTAAAAAGATTAAAGATGTCATATTTATAATGAAATATACTTCAAGGGAAATATTTCTGGATAAATACTACATATACGTCCTTATTTGTTTTACTAAATTTTATTTCAATAGAGTTACGCTTTCACATGCCATCTCTAGATGATAGGGCATAAACTGAAATAAAAAAAAAAAAATCATAAAACTTACTTTACTTTAAAACTTTATTTAATTTTAAAGCTGTTTGTTTATAGTGACTGTTAGAGCAATTTCGTGACTATCAAATTAGCGATACATTTTACCATGTGTTTGAATTTATAACAAGAATTTTTCCCCCTAAACATTTAATTTCTTGGCTTATTATTTTTTTTAATATTTACTTTTTATTTAACTGTAACTTTAAAATGTGTCAAGTACATTTTACATCTACTTTAGATTTTATTTGAAATAAATATTCATATTTCTGATTAGTATGAATGTAAAACTTATTGTACTGAGAAAATTATTTCCGTGACAGAAATTGGGTATTTACATATCCCCCCTCCTTTTTTTTAAAAATTTATATCGTTATCAAAATCAACTGCTTACACAAGATAGCATGCGTTATTTTTTCATAGCTTTAAAATAACCAGATTTTTACTGCATTTAAAAAATTAATTCTAATTTTTTAGTACTTTTTAGACGGGATATCTCTGGAGAAAACTTTGATAAACCGGTCGCCAAATCTGTCACCTGGGCGACAATCAGTTCACTTGGCGATTTCTAGCAACCTTTACGAAAGATACGGAGAGGTGGAGGAGAGGGTGCTGTGAGAATATATGTCAGTAGAGAGAGACAAAAATTCCTAGTCCCTCCCTCCCCCTCTACACACCATTTTCGGGAAACTTGTTAGACTCGCCAAAAACGTTTACATCGTGAAGAAATTACTGATAACAGAGTACCCGTCGTCGTATAATTTTCACTCAATTCTTTAGGTTTTAGTTTTATTTATGAATAATATAGTAGGAGATGGGTGCTTTGGTGCTAAAAAGTAAACAGAATGCAAATATCTGGCTGTTTTAAAGAATGCCTTCCCTGATTTTCATAAGAAACAATATTTTAAATTCCATATCATTATTCATTAGTGGATTTTGGTGAGCAGCTTAAAAAATTTTTTATTGTCCCTATAGATTAAAATTACTTGACAATAAATGTATAAAGTCCCCCCCCCCCGCTTATGTCATAATTCTTACGCTTTTGAAAAGTGTAAAAGCAGGATAATACTGTTATTTTTAGGAAGTGGGTGAATCTAGTTAATCACATATATAATTTAATCGGATACATTTCAAAGAAGTAGTAGTAGTGTGTGTGTGTGTGTGTATGTGTGTGCATGCATGTGTTAAAAGTATTTTAAAAATAAGTATCGTAATGGTTGCCTACATTTTTTTTATACTGGTCATTATTAAAGTCCAGATTTTAAACGTTAATAAAAAAAACTTATTTTAAATTTTAATCACACGTTTTTGAATTAATATCACTTCTTTACATATCTGAAAGGAGGTGCAAAATTTAATTTATAGATGAAGCAATCATGGAATACAAAATGCTCTTTAAAGAAATGTTGTTACATCTTTTGCTTATGAATATTTTTTTTTTCTTGTTACAAAGAACTTATTTTATAATGACAGATTCAGATCTTGAAATACATTCTGCACCATAAAATATATATGTCAAACTCCACTCGTCATTATGTGAAAAAATTAAAATTTTAACCGGTTATTTTTAATTTATAAGCGAGGAAACAACATTAGTAGCGTTGGAGGGGACATGGCATAATACAACACACGAAAAAGAAGGAATTAAACTAGTCTTTTTTTCCCCCGTCTGAACTGATTTCAGATAAAAGTAAGTATTTAAAAATTATAACACGTTTCTAATATAATTAGAGATTTTAAAAAAGTGGTTTAAAGAATTTTTCTATTCGTCATTACCAGCATAAAAAATGGAGCCATTATTTAGAAATTCCAAGGGAATTAATCATAATTAATTTGTAAGTTCGGTTAGAATGCATTCAAGAAAATTCAAATTTCATATAAAAATGAATTAATGTTATCATGTTTACTAAATTTAATGAATAGTATTTGCAGTCTATCCTTAAACTAGCGGGAGTGGTCTCCCACAAACTTTCTCGCCTACTCTCTAATAAACTTGCCAGAGAAGTTATTTTTAGTTATCTTTGATACAGACAGACAGACATTTTCCAAGAATGCATTTTTGCGAACTCAAGGGAGGTCTAAAATGTGGAGATTCGCCAAAATCTCCAATTCAATTTTTTTGACGATTACCATATTTTTTCTATACTACGTATACAAGAAAGCTAAAAAATCATATTCAAAAAGTTTTCGTTAGTCTTTTTTTTTTCAAATTTATAATGTGCTATAATAATCAATTTTATATTTGCATTTACATACTTTTAATGCCATTTTTTTAACTTCTAATCTTTGGTTGAATTTTCTAATAAAAAACCATCAATTAAAATCTAACGCATATTTTGCATAAAAATTTGATATAATAATTGCTCAATATTTTTTGCAAGTTTCTGAACTAGAGAAAAAACAATCTGTTTATTTAAAATTATTTTACAATTGTTTTAGTGTTTCACAATGTGAAAAAAAATTGTAAATCTCATGTTACTTCTCAGTTGAATACCAATATTTAAAAAGTAGGTAAGAATACGGTTAAATTTTTAATCCAGGAACTAGATAATAAATTTTATAAAATATGCAAAATTTTAAGCAAATCAATTGATAAATCTTTAATCTAGACAACTTTTTCTTCATACCTCTTTTTATCCAGAAAAATTACTTTTTTTTCCAAATTTAAAAAAAAAACAACTTTTATCACTGAACTGATATATTTTGGTTTTATATGTGTTTTTATTAATCTTTTTTATCCTAACATTTAAAAAATCTAACTATTTTAGAGGGTATTTCAAAAAATTCATACCAAACATAGTCACATATCTTAAATTCCCTTTTAAATCTATTTGAAACTCAAAAGATATTTTATAAAATTTGAGCTTTAAATAAAATCGTTTCTAAAAAAAAGATTGTTTTCACCTCATACAAAAAATCTTAAAAATGTTTTTGAAAAAAAAAAAAAAAACTTTTATTTTACACGAACAAAGTATTTGCTTCAAAATTAAATCAACCGTTCCGTCGTTGCAGACGTTGCCGAACAAAAGAGAATGAAAAGCAATCTGCTGTAGCATGCTGTGAACGCAACTCATTATCATGCGGTGCCTAATTTAGATTCAGCAGCTGCTGAAAACAAGTGAAACGAACGCAGAGAACAAAAAGATCCGAAGAAGAAAAAGAAAACATTTGATCTGGTAGAATTAGCAGTTAGTCACTGGGTCTTCTTGGATTCACCCAAGGTCGCTCTCAATAGAGTGGGACAGGGAAAATATGACGGACTAATTAAGAAAGGCAAGGCATTCACTTCTTGTTTTGCATTTCTCATTTCTTTTTATGATTTGACAAGTAGAAATAAGATTTCGCGCGCTAACTTACGAAGAATGTGTTGGCGTTGGCTTATTCTTTTGTTCGAATTCGTTGATCCTATTTCTGAGCATGATAGCACGTTAAATGAGGGGGTTTGCTTCTCAAGTTTGACTGACATTCGATTTTAATGCGAAGAAACTTCAAAACCTGCGCAAGAATTGGAGTTTATAATTTAAATTGTTTATTGTCTCCTGAAATGTGTATCAAAACAAGTTCATTTCGAATATCGAGTTTAGTTAAATTTTCATGATAAATTTTTTTTTAATACGCACATGAATATCTAATTTAATTTTAGTCAAAACCAAATTAATGTCTATGTATAAATTTTTTTATAATTGATTCTTATCAAAGAAAAGAAATAGTTCTAAAAAATTTGAAAATAGAATACAAGAGTAAATGTAATGAGAAATTTGACACTTCGAAAATTGTGTAAATTTAATGAATTATAGACACTCCATTCTTTTTCTTCTGCTTTTTTGTGCTTATTTTTAGTATTTTAGCTAACAAGCTATATACGTTTAAATATGAAACACGATTTCTGAAAATTATTTATTCACAATTTAGTTCTGTTTCTCTTTCTCCTGTACTTACCCTCCATCTCCCCATCCTTCTGATGAAAAAGAAAAGTACAGGTTGCTGCGCCATCTATCGCCGTACATCAGAAATTCCAGTTCCCTCGACAAATCAAATTAATAAAGGTCTTGGACTATTTTATGTATATAGCATCAAAAAAGATATTTAAAGGCAATGGAAGAACATGATTATACTCCTGTTAGAGTACTTCTAGCAGAAATTATAACTTAAAATACATAACTTTTCAAAAAACATGTGTATTATTGTTCATTTATATAGTATTATGTTGCCGACAAACCAAAGGCGATGTACTAAAACTATCCATAATTTTTTTATCAACTTTTTCATTTATAAAAGTAGGCTTTTCTGTATCAAATAAAAATTTTTGAGAAAATAATAATGTGAAGCGAAGTTGTTGGATGCACTTTAAGATATCTATGCATTCCATAGAATATCTAATGACAAAACGCTTAAATAAAAGTTTCAAATACCGCTCACTCTAAAACATCAAAATAACATAAAGCCCTCAAGTCATTGTCATTTACACGAGGCAAGCATTTTTATTACTTGAATAGATTGTCGACAAAACTACCATGTCATTCACTAGCATGATGACAAAGGATGATATTAAGTTCAGTTTAGTTAAGTTAGTCCAATGTTTCAATTTCAGATTAAAAGGGGTTTTTTTTGGGACAATCCTTGTAATTTTAAATAAATATTTCGAGTTCATTTAAGGAGGAAAACACCTGGGCAATAATATTAGAGGAATGCAATGCAAGCTTTTTGATAAAAATTGCTTCATTATTTAAAATATTGAAACACATCTAAAAAGAATATTTTTTTTTTCTGCATGTTATTGAAAATGTGAAAGGCTTTTCTAATCTTTTTTGAACAAATAAATCGGTTCTCTAACGACTTATAATGGCATCACAATGTACTTTTCTAGCATTTTTCAATAACTTTAATATGCATCTTATAAACACAATTCTATTTTATTATATCGAAGCACTTTGTTTAAGAGAAATTGTTTATAATTCGAATTAAAAAATAACAGCTAAATTATTACTCACAAATCCAAGCTTTGTGCTGAAATTTAATTATTTCACACTCAAATTCATCTGACATTTTCTAGTTTTCTCACACAGCGGATAACACAGACGTGCAAAAAATTTTTTCCCAAATTTTGCTTCTGTTAATCTATAACTATTCTCCAGAAATTTGAATTTTTGATAACTTTTCATTACATTTCACATAACGATTCTCCCACCATTCACTATATTTTTCCCACATTTAAACGTCCCATTTCCGCTTCTCTCCTACAAGTGGCCAAATAAGAATTCTTTGATAAACAAATCCAGCCATTTCATTCTGACCCCCATTCACTGCTGGAACATATTTCTCCCTGGCAAACAACACACAACGGGAAAAATGCTTCACACGGAGTCTAACGGCGGGAATCCATCCCACCTGCTGTAATTGCAATCCAAACAGAGATTAATCTCGGTAAAACAAAAACCCCAGCGAAGTCGGTTAAGGTCACTGACCCATCGGGGCTGCTGTGGATGCATAGTGTTATGATGTATATCGGGTCACACGTGTGCCGGCTCAACTTGTAGGTTAGTAGATACAGCCGCGGTCAACCATTCCGAAGGCAAGGACAGCGGAAGTGACTCAGGGCTGCACCTTCGGATACTTCCGGAATAGTTTTGATTTCGATTATATATGAGGGTCTTCTTTTCAGATTCCTTCCCCCCTTGCTTCCCGCCAAAGTTCACCGGCGGAACAACAACTATTGTCAGTCAGCAAAGGGTGAAGTTCTCTCTCATTCGTGTGAAGTCCACGAACCAGGGATTGAAAATGCTCTCACCGTTAGCATTATAAAGAGAGGGTATTTTTATTATTATTATTTTGCATATGCCTAAGTTAAAGATCTACACACATAAGCGAAAGAGTCCGAGGTGTAAAATTGATAAGAACGGAAGTTGAATTCATTCAGAGATTTATTACAGAGACCAGAAACAAACAAAAAAAAAAGACTTCAATCTGCTAATGAATCAAATTGCAACGTCCAAAGATTCTCTGAAATGCATTTGTCAAAAGTTAGAAATGCAATTCAGAATTATATATCTAAGATTTTTTCTCACTCACATACTTACCCTCTCGTAATTCCAGTGTGCGCCGGTGCATTCTGGGAAGTCCCAACATCGCTTACGAGGGCCATGGTGTATTAAAAAATTTTAATATCTATTAAATCTTAGAGGATTTTGGTCTTATTTGGTGCCATATGAAATAAGACTGCCGGTAGTTGCTGTCATGAAATTAAAGTAATGTTAATTTATAGGAAAAAGAAAATGAGAGTATTTGAGTCGAATTTATTTCCTAGAAAAGGGAAAATGTAAAGTGAATAACAGGTTCATACATCACACTAAATTATTATAAAAATCTCAGACTATTCAATAAATTTTTATGAGAACTAAAATAATTTTTATTTATTTTTATCTTTTCTATACAAAAATGATTGCCTTTTTTCCTAAAAAATACTTATCGGAGTCTTAAACAGGGCATCAGTGGAAAGATTGTGATTTCGCAAAAGTGCCGCGAGGTGATTCGGGAATCATTAAATTAATAATTCTCTAATGTTATTTTAGTATAAGCAAAAAAATTGAGAAAAAACAATGCTATTTAACCATTTTTTATTACGAAATCAAAATATTTTTGGAATGAAAAAATTTAGCATTTTTCTCAAACTCAGATATAAAATAAATGTATTTTTTTAAAAAAATAAAGATTTATTTAATTATTTTTTGCTTATTAAAATTAATTAAATTAATTAAATTCAAATTAATTTAAATAAGACAAATTTAAATTAATTTGAATTGATAATATAAAGGTATTAAAAATGCTTATTGACCAAAGGCTCATAAACCAATACGAAATAAGTTTAATTGCTTACTAAATGAATTAATGGGTTTTGTTTCAAATTCATTTTTGATTAAATATCTGCTTTATTAGACCTCCTTATCTATTAATTTATCATTTAAATTTTGCTTATCAAATTTTATTCCATATTGAATTTCTCTCGGAAGTCTAAGTTCAAAATAGAAATTCATTATTAATTATTGAATTAATTTTATAGTTAATAATTAATTCCTTAAACTTTTAAATAATAGAGAATAATACGAAATGCATAAGCTATTTCTATTGTTTATTTTTAAGTTTTGCAATTGATAGATGTGCATTAGAAAATTAATATTGGCCTTACATGATAGATGGCAGCACCGTCAACAATACAGTACGTACAGTGAAGTTTACTTTGGAGAAAATGTCAAAAATTTATCTACAATTAGTAATGTTTTTTGCAATAGTTTATTTGATAATAAGCATTTGCATTTAATTTAGGGTTGTTTGTACACTTTAGAATCGTCATTTATAAAAGATTGCAATGAAATCATATTCAATGGAAGATATAAATATTCGTAGTAATAAATTATATTTTAGTCGATTCTTATGCATTTTTGAAACGTGGAACTTTAAATAAAACTAGAAACTTTTTCAAAATACAGAATCCTATATATATATACATTCATTTATTAGAAAAATACAGCTCCAAAATTATGTCTTTTAATAAATATCATAGGAGTCCTAGGCATTTGAAGAAGAAGATACCTATCATAACTCATTCTCTTGGGACGCAAATCAATCAAGTCAAAAAAAGGAAGAAAATTAATAATCCGAATATGATGAAAGAAGAACACTGGAACATAAGGTGACTGGGTAAAACATATTACGAAGGTTAGTCGGCGTGTGACACAGTGATGCCAAAACTAGAAGCACTAGCGGAACTAAACACCACGTGTTCCCTACCTTAATGACATGTTAATGGTAAACCTCCGTCTCCGCTGGGCATAAAGGGTTACAAAGATTGGAGCAACGTATTCAGATACAGGTCTCGGATGAATATGTAAAGCATGGCGGAAGGATATTGGCGCCATCTGTCAGGGAACCCATGAACTAACGACTAAGGAGAATCGTAAACCAAAAGTGGAAATAATAACGAACGTAAATATTCCCCTTATCCGAAATACATTTTTACATATACACTGATCAGAAAAACATATTCTTTCAACTTAAATGTATAGCATATTTTTTGCCAAGCATAATCAATGTTATAACAACAAAAGTCATTAGCGACACACGATGTCCACGCTCTCGACGGCTATATTGGAATGACATACAGATATTCCAAAAATTCTGAAATATACATAAGATAGGTAGGTGCCCATAGAACAGTTAGGTTTATGATTTATTGAATTTCCAAGATTTCGCATAGCTCAATATTTGTCTACAGAATTAATTCAGAGCTATGACTTTATTATGGTTATTGCTTGAATATATAATTTGTAAGCGATTTTATTTATACTGTGTTTAACAAAACACTTTTTAAACTGTTCCTTTCTCTTCATAAGGAAAAAAAAAATCTCCTCCATTCTAGAAAACTACAAAAATGCCTATTATTTATTTAAATCAGTAATTATATTTTGATTAAATACAAATTGTGAGCATATAATTTTTTCGGCTTAGGGATTTAATGATATATATGTTAATAAGTTTACCACTAATATTCATTATATTTTACAGAAAAATGTGACACTGCATATTAAGAAAAAGATACTTTTATTTTTAATGTGATGTTACTTAAACATCACCATTTAAGGAAACATTCAAGAAACCAAATGATACGTCGTCATGATTTTTAATAAATATCTAAAATATAGAGAACAGCTGAGGATTAAATTAGTATTCTAATTAATTAGTTCAAATTTAATTCAGTCAGAATTCTTTTATACATAAATAACACCAAGCAAAATGCAACAGAATATCAGCCATTGTGGAAACACTTCACCAAAAACAGAAAAAACAGACGATTCACCAAAATCGTCTGCCCCCTTCAAGGTGCCTCTTCTTGGGGGAGTCGTAAGTGTCAAGAGAACCACTCCAGACAGTAAGAATGTTTCTACAGGGGTGTCCAGACAGTTCCATTATTCTGATGCCCTAAAACTCTCATTAAGTGGCAAGGAGAGAGGGAATGTAGAGGTATTTCTTATCGAAATCACTCAGGTCGGAAACCCTAGACGCCAAACCAGCCTCAATATTTGTCTTAGTGACTTATCTCGTGAAAATTGAGGGGTGGGGTGGAATAGGAAGACTGCCAGACAGTGGGCCACTAGGTAAGTGGGACTTCTTTCTGAGGGGGGACAATTTTTATTTTTTTATTCTATTCGATGTCTGGTGGTTGACTGCTCGTCTAGGCATCATTCATACCTTGTTTTAGAAATAAATTTTCAGCGCAATATATTTGAGTATAACTTTGTAATAACTGTCCTTATATCTTTAAAAGTATATTTTGCTTTTGACAGTTAACAGTTACTAGGCACCTAAATAAACTCTCATTGATATTATAATGTAAAATAAGTTTTTAAAAGTTAATGTTCCTGCGAATTTTTTACTAATTGCTGAATTATTGGTACAATTATCATATACCAATTTCTGAATTATTTTCCAGTGATTCGTATATGATAATTTATAAATAATCTAATAGATGTCAGTGGGTTTTATTTAAAGAGCCAGATATTATTAAATTTACAAATAGAAATAGAGAGGATTAAATGAACAGAACCCTTAATAAGATCGGATGACAATCGAGCCATTAAATGGATTTTCTTTCTTTTTTTGGGGGGGGGATCCAAACCATTTGGTACACAAAAAAGAGGAAGATCAACATTTAGGTAGATTGAATGTCTGGAAACAGTTTTTAAAATCATTAATGTGATGAATGCGAAAACCTTAATCAATAGAAAAGATTCATGGATTGGAATTCTGAGAAGGGCCAGCGTCCAACGAGAAAGTGAAGAAGAAAGTGACTGGTGTTTCATGGGTAGGTTCATTTTTTTAAAGTCCACTTCATTTTATCTACTTTTAAAAAATAATATATAATAATTAAAAATAAAGCTAAATATAACAGCGAAATATATTAATATTATTGAATCAATATTTTTATGCATTAAAAATATGTACCAATTTCAAGTATCACATTTATGTAAAATCATAATTATCGATTAAAATACTCTGCATCAAAACAAGGTATTTATTTTCAATTTTTTAAGACATAATTATATTACTAAATAAACATTTTGCATGCATTTTTTTTCTTTCTTTTTCTTAAAGAAAAGCAGAAACTTATGTAAAATATAAACAACAGCAGTCTTTTAAAGTAATCGAATAAACAAAACCCATTTGAAATTTAGACAGTTCTTCTAAACAAGGTATGTCTTAATATCTTTCTGAATAGAAAATATTTTTGTTGGTAGTGTCACTAAGAGCCAGGATAAAAAAAATGGTTCTAACCACGCATGCTTCCACAATCAAGAGCCTACCTACAAATATGGCATCGGGCTGACATGGAAGGGGGCCAGTGAACATTCACGCCTGACAGACCCAAACCGAGCGATGGCCTTGGAAACATCAAGTATAACGATGCAAAACAAGAATCAGAATGGATGCAAACCCACTGCAGATGTCACGGTGATCAAATATAGGTGGTGACATGTCAAGTCGGTTACAACACAGTTTGGATACCGAACATCCTTTCTCTCCCCCCCCCCCTATCAACTGATCATACATATAAACGCCCATCACACCCATTCATAATCACGCCTCAGTGCGGCGTCACAATCTTCTTCGAAATCCTCTTCCGTTGATAATAACATTTATGTGAAAATATTTTTTAAGGAAAATTAATGCAATTTTTATTTTAGTTGGGAAGGTGGATTGATTGAAGTTATTAGATTTTATATTTATTACCAGTAACACTTTGTTTAAAGATATAATTAGATTTGTAGTATCAGAAGCATTGATCTGTAATTCATGGATTATACATTCTGAATGAATTTTTTTTATTTCATTAATTAAATTACACGCAATACTGAATGTAAAACAAATAATACATGATTAACCGATGGCCTTGTTGGCTATATTTCATTCTAACCGGCATATTTTTCATATTTTCTAGCACCATCACATCTGGACTGACTACTTTTTTAACATGTAATACTATACTGAATTGGGGGCGTCTCGGTGCTTAATAGAAAGAAAACAAAACGTGTCGAGCGAAACTAAACAAACTCTCCTTCTCACAGAAAGGAATCAGTGAGCTGTCAACAAATCAGAAAGGAATTAGTGAGCTGTCCCAGTCCTAAACTTTTCAGTTTCAAACAGTCAGTGTCTATTTCTAACTTTTTCATCAATGACTGATACTGACACAATTATTAACGTAAATTGAATTTTAAAAAATATTCTAGTGATTTTTTTAAAAAATTTTTTTATTTGCACCATATCAACAGCATGCATTCATATATGAGCTAAGAAACAAGATAGAACAGTTCTCAGTTTCGTGTGAACAGCTTAATATTAGAAAAACCCATTTCATTAAGAAAAGTAACTCAACACTCGGCTGAAAATTTTCGATCGTTGTTACCTTTTTTTCTGAAACACGGTGTCCTTGAGTGGGAAAAAAAAGTAGGTATGACAGAGCAGAGCGGCCTTGACACAGTAGAATCCGAAAGTCCCCTCGTCTCTTCCCATTCTACCCCCTGAAGGGATCAAGCATAATATCGTTTTTGGTGAATAACCACGTGTGCGTGCTGTATACGATTGACACTATTTCTATGAAACCAGATACCACATACGTCAAGCTTCAAGTTGATACAAAGCCAAAAAATTCTATGAACCCCATGACAAGAATTGAGAAATATGAGTACACTTTCACTCTATTGTTGAATTTCGTATAATGACTCAATACGACTAATAACTGTAATATGATTCTGTCAGTTTATAGCTTTACAAAATCGATGGAAGCTTTAGAAACTTTCCTTAACCCATTGACATAGGTAAGGGTAGGGTGGAAGGTTATCGATTTACTACATTTATGACCAGAATTGGTTGCAGAAATGTCTGAACAAAGGAATAATATTTGAAAAGGTATTACAGACTTTTCCATGACACTAAAATAAATAGTCTGTTATCTTTAAATATTGAAACAAGAGCAAAGCTAGGAAAAGGATTAGTTTTGCCACCGTCACCAAAATGTTCCATCTGACGGTATTTTGTTGAAGGATATTAAAATTAAATTCAATATAACTCAATATACTTTACACAAAAAGGGAGAATATTAATTTGCTCTTTATAAGAGCTGAAACTTGGAAAAAAATGATCGCTTTTACTGGAAAATTTACAATAAAAATTAAAATATGACATAATCCTACAAATATTTAACTATAAAATTCTTGTTATAAGTTAATAAAAACAAAGAAAGAGTTTAAGAAGTGATTATATGTCCTTTTTGTGATAAGGATTTCTTCTTTCAAAAAGGTCAAAATTTTGTATACAAAAGATTAATAACCTTTCAAAAAGTATCAAGAGATTGTCCCAGTTTAAGCAAAAATACAAGAAAGGCAGAAACTTTAATCCGTTTTTAAACAGCCACAGGAGTCTGTTTATGTACAAAATGCCTGTGTCACATTTTCTCTACAGTGGCTTTAGTTTTAAGTTATGCAAACATTACATAATACCGCAGTTTCCCGCATCACTATTACGTACGCAGCCAAGGCTGCAAAGGCTCACCGTCATCGAAACCCTAGTCTCAGTATCCCAGCAATAAATAGGCTCCTCCGTGGTCAAGTGCGTCTGATCAGGTCAAGGGCAACTCAACGACAAATACGGCAACTTAAGAAAGGGAGCCTTGACATTGATTTGAATTAAAGCCTTTATCTCACTAGCACGAGTACTTATTTATTTACAACCCTTTACATAAAGATGACCTTGCAGCAGACCTCGGTGATAAAAAGAGTTAAATGGCAGTCATTCAACTTTCTGAATATTCTTTTGATGTGAAATCAAAGATTAATTAAAAGGAGAAAAATACTTTCTACCGCATGCGCTCAGGCATTTTACAAACATCCTCGTATTAATAAGCTATTAATATTGTGATATAAAATCATATACTTCTAAAAATTACTAATTAGATTTACGTGCATAAATAATTAAGGAACAAATAGAAACCCATTACGAGAAATTCATTCAATATCATTCTTTAGGAAATTAGCTCGAATTTGAGATATATTATTAGCTTAATTCAAAAACCAGTCTTAAATATCAACTTTGAATACTTCGTGTTCCCCTAAAAACTGCAGTAAAAACACTTTTTTTTTTGTACAAAAATTCCACAGCCATACTGAAAAGAATGCGAAAATTTGGTAACATGCGGCATAGGATTTCAAAAAAAAATGCACTGATGGATTACAACTTCTATGTAATTATGACCTATCTAAAATATTGTACCACATGCTTATTGTTTAACTTCTGCACAAATGGCAAATATTTTGAGAATAATTACCACGTAAAATTTCATTAAAAAAAGTAATGAAATACTTAGGAAAAAAAAAGTTAACTAGTTAAATCTTTATTGCAATTTAATAAAAAAAGCTCACAATAATCCTTTTTAATATGCAAAATTTCGATCAAATATTAAAAAACCAAAATATGTCTTCAATTGATTGAGAAGAATTGAGAAATACTTTAATGATTTAAACACCAATCCCATTTAAACAAACAATACTTGAGGAAAGAACAAATTATAACATCAAAATGCTATGTTTTTAAAATGAGGAGACTTTGAGCCCAATCACACCATTTTTAAATTGCCTTAAAATGAAGGAAAAAAAAAATGCCTTATAAAAACTCACAACGTGCACTCAAGATATATGACCAGATAGTTGCCAGTTACTTAAACATTTCGTCAATTTTCTACATTTTCATTAAAATCCTCCAAAAATTAAAAAAATAGGAAGTTAATTTGTTTCACAACGTCATAACTAAACGTGATAAAAAGACCCTACTTAAAATATGAGATAGGAGACATGTTATTTGTCAACGGCAGTTTACTTTCAAAACAGTTCGTCTAATTGCTGAGACGACGGTTTGTTTATGTAACAAGATCTTTTGTGCGATACGTAAGAAGTTGAAAAACAAAATGTTTTATTTTTGTTCGGAGAACCTCTTCAAAGCTGCACAACAAGTAAAAATCTTTTCGAGCCACTAAAAATAAAGTATTTAGATGACCTTTTAATTGTCTTTCCATTTTACAATAACTGTAGCAACAAATTGTGGAAACATCAATGTACAATTAATAAATATTTCTCTGTATCAAAGATAATTAAGCATGCCAGATAATTTATAAAAGTAAATAAAATCAGAATTTTAACAAACTTAATAATCTTAATAAATTTATTATATTAACTTAAATAATACACTTCTTAAACAATATAACAATATTGATATGCTATAATTTTAATATAACAAATGCATAAACAAACTCTCTACAGTATAAATATTTTTAGCATGAAACTATTTCCTAATTAATTGTATTTAATGCTGGAACAAAACTCATGTTACTGAATGTAATTAATAATAGGTTACTTTTGAATTTATTTTTTAAAATACGAAAGTAAAACTTGCTGCTTTTCAATGATGAGATATCTTTTTTTGTTTCCAATTTTAAGGTAGAAGATGACTACGTTAAAAAGTCAATTTTTTTTACGAAATTATAATTTTTTTTAAATTTAAAATTTTAAATGTTTGAACAAATTTCTTTATAAAGCCATTAGAATTTTGTTTTTATGTCTATTTTTTGGGAAGTTACACTGACTTTTATATTTGTATTTACATATGTGTTAACGCTATTTTACGTCTATAGATGCTTTTCTCAAATTTTAATCTTTGATAGAATCTTCTTATAAAAAACCCTCATAAATTAAAATCTAATGCATATTTTTTGTTCACTTTGGTATAATAATTTCTCAATATTTTCTGCATCTCCTGAACTAGAGAGTAAATAATCTATTCATTTAGAAATATTTTATAGTTGATTTAGTGCTTGAAAACGTGAAAAAATTGAAAATTTCGTATTATTTGTTAGTCGAACTCCAATATTTAAAAAATGGATAGAAATACAGTTTATTTTTTTACTTCATAAACTAGATAATATATTTCTTACGTTTTTTGCATAATTTTAGGCAAATCATTTGATAAGCCTCCGAACTAGAAGAATTTTGCTTCATATCGTGTTTTAGCCACAAAAAAGCCATTTTTTTAAAAATCAATTTTGATAAAACTTTTGGCTCTTAACAAGTATATTTTGGTTTCATAAATGTTTTCTTCTGTCATTTTTTATGCAAATATAAAGAAAAAAAAGTATTTTCGAACATATTTCAAAAAATTCATTTCTAATGTAGTCAATCACATACCTTAACCGAACAAAGAATAAGACAAAAAATAATATTCGAATATTGTGATAATAAATAGTAGAAGTTTTTGATGAATGTTCTATTTGTAATTAGAATGAATGCTTTCTTTATAAAAGTAAACAGTTAAAAAGTAATAAAAAAATTGTAAGATGACAGACAGAACCATCATAAATCGACAAAAGAAAAATCATTTTATGCAGATTTTAATTTAAAAAGAAAATAAAAAGGATTAATTAATTAATTAGAAAATTGTAGTAGCGGTATATTAAAACATTTCTTAGATTAGGGGAATAGATGTAAGATGACATCTATTCCGCTATTTATAATTATTCTATTAGATATTTTAAAAGTTATATCAATTTCTCGAACTTATCTCTTAATTTTAGAAACAAATCAAAGCGATGATAATCTAGATTCAATCATCTAATCACTTTTTCCTACAGCAGAAAATAGATGACATTTCTCACTATCAGTCACTGAAAACTGTAAAACTCATTTGAGAGGCTTGATATTGATTCGGAAAACAAGAAGTTAAACACTTAAAAATTCAGTGAAGCGTCGCGGTATGCAGTGAAGAAGCTTTCATAGCATCTTGCTTCCTACCTGCGATACAATAAAACATCGCTAATAAACCTGTCGGAGGTTTTTCTTCCCGCAGGGCAGCTCTGAGCGTGTGAGAAAAATCCGTCTAACGGAACACGCCGGATGCTCAGTCACTCGTGGAGTTTCGGATTATGTCACGGAAATTACGAGAATATTAATATTTTGTTCTAATAACATCATTTAATTATGTTAAGAGGCCACTGTATAAATGTGGTGTAACGATGCGTTCGTTATAAAAATAAACACTAAAAAAAGTGAGTTTTAGAGCTTTGCTAAACTATTAACGCTGTACAATTTCTGGAAGGAATCTTACAGCTTGAGAAAGCAAACTCAATATGAAATTATTTTTATAAAATTAAAGTTCTTCTTTCCTCTACCAGCCTGTAAAAAAACATTATGATTCTAAGTGTGCGTGTGAAATCCTTATGTAATTATTATTCATTAAAAATTAGTTCAATTGAATTTATTTTTAAATGCAATGTTTGTTTTAAGATATAGTTTAAGCAAAAATAGTTATCTCAATCTTTTGATTATTTTTATTAAAGACTTTCGCAAATTCCATGCTGTCCAAGTCTGCAATATTGGTATCAATAGTTTTAGAATTATTGCCATTACGTTTAAAAAATATTCTGTTTCAGACTAAATTAATTAAGTGAAGTAATTGTTATAATAGAGCAATATTAATACATCAACTGCCTTTTTCAATGCTTCACCATTTTCCACGGAAAAAAAGGGAAAGATAATTTGAAAGATTGCCAAAAAGTTTAATCTTTCATTAATCATTGCTTTTTTAAAAAATAATGGCATCACAATTATTGCAAAACCAGAGAGGAAAGAGAATTATTTAAGAACTAACAGTACAACATTTGTCACAAAATATATCATTCTAGAATATGTTTAAAATATTTTTAAGATGAAGATATTCATTGGAAATTTCTGAACACATACGTAGGTTAAAATCCTACAAATATACTATAGAGAAATGCTTTATATATTTAATTTTAATAGCACCTGTTACTCAAAAAAAAATTTTCTCATAATTTATTATGCTTTGATTTTATTTAAAATTCAAGAATGAATACTGAATGCTTGTAAAAACATTCAAGATAAACAAATAATTTTTATGTAATTAATTTACATTCATTAAAATAATTTCCTTGTTGAAGGTTATTATTAAAATCATGCTATAAAAATTTACAAAGATATCACAATCTTTCTAACCATAAACTTAAATTTTGCAAATAGAGAAAACAATTAGCACATATAATTAACAAATCATCACTTACTCCGCAAGTTCCTTCATGACTTTTTCTTGTCTCCTCAAATTCAGATACTGCTGGCCTAACACTAACAGATCTTTCGATATGAGCATCGCAGTTATCACTTATCAAAACAAAAAAAATTAACTAAAATTTAGTTTCTTTTCTGATTTAATTCTTCTGACAAAATCTTCCAAATCTTAAAAAGGAACAAAGTTTTTTTTTTATATAATTAAGAACTATCTAACCCCCTTGAGGGGGTGGTCGATTCAGTCCTTGACTTTTTTTTCTAAGTCTGAATTTTTTTTCTTGCTTGATCGGCAGACGTAACCGCAGAATCTTGGCCAATATCGCCGGAGTGGACAGGGGTACCTCTCGGCAGTGCTTCTCGTGGAGGAAAGAAAGCAAGCGTTGCTCTGGCGCACAGTGGCGAATGAGTGAATGAGCGGGCCACGCGACAGCCAGATCCTTTGGCGATCGGATAATAAAGGAAGGAGGGGACGGGGGGGAAGGGATCTCTTCTCTTCTCTTCCCGGCTCCTTCCAGCTGTTGAAAATATACAATTTCGTAGGCTCTCGGTTGCCCAACGGGGAAAGAGATGAGTTTCGGCAAGTGTCCGGTGGGTTGGCACATACAGGCGGACGTATGAGAGAGCGGAAAAGATTTCATGCAGCATGCATCGCAAAGTCCATGGCATCTCGGACTTCATAGCTTTGTTTGACATTAATGGGATGTCGGACTTGAGCGATTAAAAAAAAGCGTGAGAATGGATGCAATTCCTTTTGTGATTTATTTTAGAAACTAGAGGTGTGTGTGTGTGTTTTTAAATATGTAATATTCAATAAGAGTATTAAAAAGGGGTTCGTTATGTTTTGTGGAATTTTACGCAATTCGTACTTTTATTACTAAGCTACATCAACCACAGTTCCTGACAGTGGCGGACTTAAGCGTTTTAGGCAGAACACATGATAAGGCCTCTCTTTATTAAAATGGTCAATGAATGATTTATTTTATTTTAATCTTTTTTTTTATTTTACTAACTTTGTGAAACATTAATTAAATTTTATTTTCCTATTCTGATTGAGGGCTGACCGGCATCCATCCATATTTATTATTGACTCAGAGGTTCGTGCTTATAATTATCCTTATAAGTCAGCGAGCGTAATGATACATACTCGAATCTGACAAATGATGCTTGGTATATTGTTTATATAATCCTGATATTTTATAATTCACAATATTTTATACACAATATGTATATGTATCCTAATATTTTATATTTTTACAAGCTTATAAACCTCTCACCCATTAATTCCTAAGCAACACATCGGAAATTTGCCACTGATTAAGAGTATTAATCGGATTCTTTATTTTTTTGTTAAAAAACAATTCTACCTTTTATAACAAGGCTACTTCAAATATACCTCCTGCCCTTCATGGGTCGCAAAAACATGAGCAGCAAGAGTTTCTATCTGACACAACGACATTAATAAAAAGGCATTTTGATTCGGATCATTTCGCTGCACTTGAATGCATTAATGCGTTTAATTAAATTAACTTTCTCTCCGCATCAATTATGTTTTACTTTTTTGTACTCAGTTGAGTAATTGAAGCTCTCTAGAATGCCAGGGGGTCCCGCCCAGACAAATTAGAATCATGCTAGCACACAAAAATTATAATTCTTTTATTCACCAGGAACGAAAAGTAGGGCAATTCTAACCATTTCCCAAGTAGGGCAATTCCAACCATTCTACAATGCCTAATTGTACCATTGCTTTTTGTATTTTCTTATGTCGGATTCAGAAATGTTATTATCATAACTACTGGGATCGCAAAACAAAATTTTTGTGCATGGCTGGGGGCGTGGAACATTTTTTTTTACCAATTCAACATGGATTTACGAGTTTAAAAATATTTAAAAAAAAGATCTTTAACAAAAATTTAAATATTTCCCTTTATTTAAGTTTCGGACTTTCTAAGACAAATTAGTGAAGAATATTGCAGGCAAAATAACATTTATATTGAAGAATAGTGAAGAATATTAGAGACAGCATAACATTTATATTGAAGAATATTAGAGACAACATGACATTTATATTGAAGAATAGTGAAGAATATTAGGGACAACATAACATTTATATTGAAGAATAGTGAAAAATATTAGAGACAGCATAACATTTATATTGAAGAATATTAGAGACAACATGACATTTATATTGAAGAATAGTGAAGAATATTAGGGACAACATAACATTTATATTGAAAAATAGTGAAGAATATTAGAGACAACGTAACATTTATATTGGAGAATAGCGAAAAATATTAGAGACAGCATAACATTTATATTGAAGAATATTAGAGACAACATGACATTTATATTGAAGAATAGTGAAGAATATTGCAGGCAACATAACATTTATATTGAAGAATAGTGAAGAATATTAGAGACAACGTAACATTTATATTGAAGAATAGCGAAAAATATTAGAGACAGCATAACATTTATATTGAAGAATATTAGAGACAACATGACATTTATATAACATTAAAATATATTTACGTATCCCATTGGTGAACAGTTCATTTTTAAAAATATTTGCTTTCTCTTAAATAAATCGGGTTTTTTTTCGTTCGCCCTCATAGTTTTTCCACTCTATAACGCAGTTCGCTCTTTAAAATGATGCGATTACTTTAATTAGTATATTTATTTATAATACATCACTAACTAAAAAAAATAAAAGAATTAGTGATTTTTTAATAAAATCTCTTATCTGTGCATATGTATATAAATCATATTAATAATAAAACATGTATTTAGAGAATTCTGAAAAAAAATATTTAAAAAGTGATTTCAAATTTAGTATGAAAACTCTTTTCATAGTAGTATTACTATAAGCAGGAAATTGGGTTTTTTTTTACAGCTTTAAAATCCATTTGTCAGATCCTGAAATGACGCTCTTTAAACTGAAAATTGCAATTACAGAATTACAATTATTTGAAAATTGCAATTAAAGAATTACAATTACTTGAAAATTGCTTTTTAAAAACTTTTTATAGTACTTTTATTTCCTTAAATTTAGATTATCCTTTAGATTTCCTTAAATTTCTATACACTAAAAAAATATTTTAGAAGTATAAATATAGGTAAACATTTTAAATGAAAAAAATGTCTTCACTGCACATTACCTAAGCATTTTCCCTTGCTTAACAATGTACATTTTGTAACTCACAACTGCGTAAATGTGATCTAAAGTATTTAAAAACAGCAAAAAGATAATTTGCCGTTAATTTAATATTAATAAAAAATAATTTAGAGATAATTAGTATTTTATTTACCTTTTATAATTTTTAATTTATCCATGCTAGTAATAGAAATGTGATATTTCTCATTATAGGCATCACATAAATATTTAAGCTAGTTTCTAAAATAAAATTAAGAACAATTTATGAATGAAAACTTTATGCAATGTACTGAATTTCGCTTATTTAATTTAAATTATTCATTAATTCCAATTAATAAAATAAATCAACTTATAATATTCACTTTTCAATTATTGTATACATTCAAGAGACTAATTTGAATAATTAATAATATTCTAAATGCAATTAAATAATAAATTGGGGAAATACAATTATTTAGGCGCACATTCAGTGTATAATTAGTTAAAATTCATATGAAAAGTTTCGTTGACATTTTTTAAAATCATTTATGGTCACTTTTTTTATTAACTTGATTTATTTCATATTTGTAAAGATGGAATTTTACAATGGTTTTTTTCATAAACTTCTTGATTTTTCAAAGTTTTGAAATTTTATAGATATATTCTTTTTTATTCTTAAAGGCAATGCAATATTTTTATATTTTCAAAGCTTAGTTATCAGCTCATTTGATTAAATTTTGATTTCATACTAGTGACGCCACCTACTAGTAATTTTTTGAAATAATTCATTTCAATTTTTCTCATAATATTTATAATAAAGAATTACAACTTTAAAACAAAAAAAGAAGTTATTTTAATAATTTAATTCCTTACTTTTTAATACACTAATAAACGTATATTTTTGAAATATTTTACGACATATATTTCATACCAAATTCCGTTGTTATACAGTTTCTTTTATCGTTGATAATTAAATTAATTATATCTTTTAACCCTTTTAGATATTAATGACAGTTTATTTAATTTAATATCCATTAATAATCTGAAGTAGAGTGATCCTGTGATTGATAACAGAATGCTTTCATAAAATATGATTCAGTGTCGCAAATATCCGGGCTGATGACTCCCCTTTTAATCAACCTTTTTAATGGTATACAAGATAATCAGGTGTGCAAACACGATTTCGTAGCTGCATATATTGCAGCAGTATTGCAGAGTCGGTGCTAATGACCGAACGTGAAATGAAGTCCTATGCACTTATATTAAGAAATGCGTGGATAATTATCATAAAACGTGCCCTTGAAGTGAAAAAAGCAAGTGGATTAGAAACTTTTGGCGAAGTGAAAGCATGTGGCTGTAGAAAGTAAATCAAAACTATTCGCTAAATGTAAAGAATGTTAAATTTAATGGTACTCCTTTTTATTCATCATAAAATAAAAAATACTTTGAACGCATTCTTTAAATCTCTGAAGAGGAGATTTAATATTAATAACAAAATGGAAAAAGTATAACAAATTATTTCTGAATTTATTTTGGTGTGATATAAAATTGGCAGCACACAGGCCAGGAAGGTAGACCGTTTTCTACTGTAACAAAAAACGCAAAAATTAAATTAAATATTTATTTTTTTAAATTTAGTTAAAGTCAGCGTGAGATTCAACAAGAGTCTGTTTTAATTTTGAATATGTTTTATCAGCTAAAAATTTAAAGAAGTACATCCAAAGAAAATTCAATATATACTTATGAAGAACTAAGGGTCAAAAATTTTATTCCTGTAAGTAGAAGCAAAACAATATGGCTATATAAGAAGCTATTTCTAAATAATTGATATATAAGAAGTAAAAATATCCATGAATTGTTTGAATGAATTGCATGTTAGTACACGTACAACATATATAGATACATACATGTATATAACGCCAACGTATGTTGTAGAGAAATCAATCATTATTTATTACCGAGTGGAAAAATCAAGTGTAAGCAAAACTTTTATGAATTTCAGATTGTTTTATTTAATGTTTTTAAAGCTGCATTGAATTCAAATCTTTGATAAAGTTACATGCAATGTTCAGAAGTGGTTTAAAAGGTTTGCTCAGTTAGAAGAAAGAAGACGTAAAAAATATTAAGAAACCAATTCCAAACAAAAGGTTTAACCGAGCACAAAAAAGGCAAAACTGACGTTAGACGGGTAATCACTATGATTAGCCTAAGGAAATTAATGCTCATATGTTTCAAAATAATTATCTTAAGGAATAAGCTTTTTATTATCCTAAGATTCAAAAATTATCTTTATATTGATATCAATTCTATATCATACAATTTTTCTCTTAATTTTAATAATATTCTTTAATTTAATTCAATATACTATTCATAGCAATGTTTTTAAAAGTTATGATAAAATGCAGACGAATCCATCTAAACATTCAATTGCTACTTTTGCCTGTCTTTAATTCTTCAATCGGATTTTTACTTCAGCTTTTAAACTTTTTAATTAGCAGTAAACAAATTCAATTCAATTCATGCTTTTCAGTCGCACCAAATAACAACGTAAAAAATAAAAAAAACATTCTATATTAATCATTTGGCAACCTAAAAGTCAATAATTCGGACGGACAAACTGAACTCCCAAAGCGTTTATGTAAACAATACATAAATAAATGCGATTTTTCTTGTTACGAAACTGACATTTTTCAACAAATTAAATGTATTCATTCACTTTTCTTTTTCTTTTGAGTTGGTCATTTTTAGCTGCGTACCGAAAATATATTCTGATTCTCCCTTTTTACAATAATTTGAAAATTAATCGCACTGTAAAATGAAAGGCAATTTTAAAAATGAAAAAAAAAAAAAAAAAAATTTAAGCAAATTTTCATGCTTAAAATTATAAAACAATATTTTAAATCGCAGTATTTTAAACTCGTACACAAAAATTTGCCCGTAATTATTTGCAGTATGAAACTACTTTAACGCAGAAAGCCAGTTGAGTTAACAAAAAAAAAATGTGCAAATGCAAAGAATGCATCCTATAAATTTTTGAATGGAAAATAACCAACAATTAATTTTACAAACAATGATTTATTTCGTAATTCAATAGACAAAAGCATGTCTATATTTATAAAACTGGATTTAAAAGTAAAATAGATAATCTTATTTTTCAGTATCAAAACAAAAAAAACTTTTCGTTTCACTCCAGTAACAAGCAAAAAGGTGGGGGCACCACAAAATATCTTAAAAAGGCAAAAGAATTATGCCTCGGACACCATCTATATTAATTAAACAATCTAAGGATGGCGGAGAAATAAAGACTCACAGTACGCCTCAGGTACCTGGTGGCAAAGCCTCGGCTTCGAAAACGGAGTGTTTCAGGTTCGAGGCCCGATTCCACCAATGAACCGTCGTGTAAGCGGGTCTAGAACACGCTAAATTCGTCTGGGCCAAACGGCCTCCGGCTGGTGTGGGGTAAAAGTTTGGAGAGGGGGTACCAGCTCAGGTGTCGTCCTCGTCATCTCACCACGAATCAAAATTACAAGGTCCATCCAAAAATAGCCCTAGTACTACTTTAAAAACAAGATTTTAATATAACTAACCTTACCTAACTAGTAACAAGCAAAAAACTGAGTTGAGCAATAAGTAAGTTGTACAAATGCAAGTTTTTGGAATCATATATATTTGTTCATCTCAGTTCTCAATTTCATTTTGGCGTCTAGCAACTGATACAGTTTTTTTTTAATTAAATGTTTAGGCTTGATTGATTCACCAATGTACGAAGAAATTTAATCACGACTAAGTAGCAAAGATCAAAGAGCTGATGCTTCAATTTTCATGATATATATTTATATATTTATATATATGCTGATTCAATAAGCTCTCCCTTCACGAATTAAACCGAATGCCAATGCAAATATTTTCTTTTAATATTTTCTTTTTAAGTTTATATTCAGAGTTTCATATTTTTTCTTCTAGTTTTCCGTTTCGATTTCAGTATTTGCAAACATTATGGATAGAGATTCCCACTGCAAGAAAACAAAACTTTTGATGTTATTTTGTATTTACATTTAATATGCATTACAAATAATATTTTTTTATTTTTATTTTTATGCACTCTGCCAATGTGCATGATATTTTCTACTAAAACTTCCACTAGTTAATCTATGACAATTATATATATTATTTTTATCTTATTGCAAAGGTGCGGATCTTACTTTTGAAATGTATGTTAGTGTTAAGAGTTGTTAACCTCAAACTTTGTTTCACTTATTTTCCCCCGAAGATATATTATTGTACTTAGGGACGAATAATGTTTTTCCTCTGGATTTTCCAAAGTATAGCAGTGTTGCATTAAGTGTTTTCATTATATTCAAACACCGTCATACCTTTAATAACAGTTTTTGTATGAAATATCTGATTAAACACATGAGCTAATCTTTATATGCAACTTTAAAAAAAAAAACATTGTAAAAAATTTGAAGTATTGAGGAAAGTAAAAGAAGATAATACATTCTTTAGATTGCCGAACACTTCAAAACTGTTAATAAAAATGTTAAAATTTTTTTTATTATGACTCTTAACAAAGCTGTAAACGAATACCCCTCCCCTCGTCCTTAAAAAAGGATAATTTTTTTAAGAAATATTTTTTTTCTTTCCCCCAAGTCACAAATTAATGTAAAAAAGGCGAACATATTACACCCTTTATAACTGAGACACAATGAATTTAAAAGTTGCAACTCATTTCTTCAATGATTGGCTTTAATAGAATTTAAATGGCAAAATGCTAAACTTCATATAAGTATTAAAAAAAATTAAACTACTCTAAGTACAATACCTTTCCATATTACAAATGAACTTTCAAAAATAAGTAAATAGATAAAATGATCAATAAAGAAAGAAACTGTTTTATATAACTGCAACTCATTTATAAATGGGATAAATATTCCTTTCGTCTCTCTTGAGAACTTAAATAAGTAAATAAAAAGAAACAACGACGAATGAAACTATTTTTGGATTTAAAACCTAAATATTTTAGTATTTTTTAAAGCAAAAAAAAAAAAAACGTCTGCAAGACTATATTGTTTCACAAAGAAGGATCACGTTTAAAGCTTTAAGGCGAAGTGTGATGTCTTTTAAAATAGAATACCAACTTTTATTATTATTATTATTATTTCTGAAAGCGAATTTGAAGAGACTGGGACACTTTTGCTTTTTCCTTCGATCTTTTTTTTTTTTTTTTTTTTTTTTTTTTCCAAAAATCACTGAAAACACTTCCTTTTTTTCAAAGTCAAACAGAAGGTTACGAGTTTCTTTTATTGACCTCATTTCGGCAGCTCTGAGATCATGACCAGAGTTGCACAAATGCACGTGTGAAATGAAAGAGAAAGGGGGAAGCAGCATTCTCAAAGAACCCATGCTGTGGCTATCGAACACAAAATGGTTCCTTGCCGAAAACAATGAAAGACCCATTCCAGCCCCGCAGCAGGAAACAAAAAACTGTCCACGCCACTTTTCAACAGATTCTGCCGACGGACAGGACAGCGTAACTCTTTTCTTATGACTATTGTATAATGGAAACGTGAGCTGTGTGAAGAAATAAGTCATTACTTACGAACAACAACAAGGCATGCTGCTTGTTTGGAGACAGACGTGAGATCTGTCACTTTTGAGGAAGAGAGTGGGCGCTTTTTGCATAAGTTCAGGCTATGCAGAAAAAGATGGATATCATTCGACACTGATTTACAATTTCCGTTCTTTGAGTGCTCGTCTGGCCACGGAAGGATTAAACTTTCTTTCTTTTTTTTCATATATATATATAAGAGAGAGAGGGAGAGCAATTTTCATTCAAAGTTCACTGCCATGATGTCTCTGAAACACAAGGAGTGGTCTCTTTTTCATTGGAAAATTGCACCAGAATTGGAGACAAGTACTCACGCATACGAAATAAAGATACAAATTCTTGATAACTTCAAACAATTTTACTATTTGGAGAGAAGGAAGCAGTAGCCAGTAGAGGATACACTTTAACAAGGTTGGTTGCCCAACCGTTTGAAGGAGTGATGGTTATAAGTACTGGTTAGGCTGATGCGTTTTAAAGTAGTTCTCTTGAAAAAAAAAATGTGACTCATAAACATTTAAAAAAAGTAGAGAACGGTTTTAATTCATGAAATCGGAATTAAACTGACAGTAAAATAAATGCATTTTCCACTTAAATTTCCAAATTAAACAGCCAAGTTTAGCTTAGTTTAGTTATATTAACGCCCCGGTTTAAAGCAACATGAGATCTATTTTAGGACAGACCTCGTCATTTTGAACCACGGTCAGATGACGAGGACGACACCTCAGCTGGCACCTATTCTCCAAACTTCCACACCAAACCAACGGGAGGACGTTTGGCCTCGACGGATTTAACATGTATCAGACCAGCTTGCATGACGGTTCTTCAGTGGAATCAGGATTCTACTCTGAAACCCTCCGGTTCCGAAGTTGAGAAGGTTTGTTGAGTTGAGAAGTTTAAAAGGTGAAGAAAAGAAGAAACGCCAAAGCTTACAAAAACAAAAATAACGTTTAATCAAATTTCATGAAAATCCGATGTCCATTGTGATATTTTGAACCAACATATGAAAAAAAAATGAATTTCTTAATAATTTTTTTAAACTTAATAATTATGTTCAATGAAAACAACATGTTATTAAAATTAATCTTCTGTGAATCTTAATAACATATTTTTTATTCAAATCTGAAAAATTGTATGCCTATCTCCAAATATTCAATAAATTATTGGAAAAGTTTTAATTAAATTTTCTTTTGGATACTTATTCTTTCTTTTTTTTAATTATTCATTCAATACTTACTACAAATAAATGTATTTGATAAAAATAATTCATATTTTAAGTATTATGATTAATAAAAAGAAAATCATAATTTCTTACAGGGAAAAAGAACTGGACTTTGGAAAAACAGATTACTGATATACAAATCATTTTTTGACGATTCTTAAATTTGTTTCATCTAACCTAAGCTCTTTTCTTTATTTCAATTCACAGCATTTTTTTTTTTTTTTTTGCTTTTGTTCATCATTTTTGAAAATAAATCACTTTTTTAAACTTTGCTCTCGTAAATCATATTCTGTATATCAACGCATTTGAAAATACATGTACTTTAGAAAATTATTCATTTTTCCTTATGAAACTTTCCATGATATACTGGATGTATTTTATACGCCTTTTTTGTAATTCATAGAAAGTAATTCATTTTTTGTAATTCATTATTCTAAAAGTGTATTATTTTTATGTATGGGACTTATTTATCTTTAAAATAAGCTAACTCATTCAATTTTGCATGCAATTTGGTGAAATTCATTTATTAAAATTTAAATTCTAGATTTTTGCTTTAGAGAGAAAACAACTGTGTAGTTCGTTTTACTGCCAAGGCAGGAGTGTAAAGGGAAAAAAATGATGATATGGCTAAAAAATTGTATATTTTATAGAAATTTCCCTTCTTTTATTTGTAGAACTGATTTAATGTTTACATTTTAAGGTTATTTTTTCAAATTCATATATTTAATAATAAATAAATGACTCTACTTTTCTTTAACATCACGCACGTGACACTTATTGCTATTTTAATAATTGATATAGAATACGAGAAAAGATTTTATTAAAGACAGACGATAATCTGCAAAATACATTGTTTAAATTGAATTCTTAAAATTTATCTCACGGATATGAGTTTCATGAAATGTCATTCTTTAAGTGAGAAAAACAATTTTTGAGGTATTAATTAATAAAAAAAATGAGTACTGGATAGTAAAGAATAAAAAAATGGGAAAATAAAGCATGCTTACTTATTTAATAATTGTTTGGTATGAAAAAATACTTATTACGAAAGATATGAGTATGATAGATATAACATATGACATTTTAGATGAAATTTTCATTTTGAAATATCTCATTTTTGTTGAAACTCTTTATTATACTTTCCTCTAATCTATTTTTAAGGAATGAATCCTTTAATTGTTTTGTAGCATTCATTTCACTAAAAATATATATAAGGACTTCCAAGTACACAGAAATTCTTTGTGATAAATGTAAAAAGGTTGATCATTTACAGAACAAAAAATTTTTCAAGCTTATAAAGACAATCCGCTTATTGCCATGCAGGATAATCTCTCGCGGAATTTTCGAAACCTCACTGTAGATGGCGCGACTTCAAAGAATGAAGCATAAACCACTACCTCACGTGACTTCCACACCTTGAATAATACCAATAAAAAAAGAAGCAGACAAAGAAAAAAAACTCTAAATAACAGCAACCAAACAGAAAACAAAGAAAGAAACGGTGCTCTGCGCAGGAAACTTGGTCAAGTAAAGTCAATGAACCCGCCGCAGTAGTAGCCCCAATTGCCACCATTGTAGTAGCTTGACCCTGAAGCCTACTGATCGGAGACTGCTTGCAGTTTTGCCACCCGTAGATGCATCAGAGAATAAAAAGTAACGCGGAGGCATAACAAATAAAAAGGTACGATGAAGTAGTTCCGGAAACTGAATAATTCCTCTCTGCATTCATTACATTATTATTCTAATTGATTTAAGCATTTGATATGCTTTGGTTGCAGATCCTGAGATGCTTACTTCGGGTCACGGTATTCACAATGAGAAAAATAGCTTCTCATTTCTCAGGGAGCAGTGATCTCTGGTGATGAGGGCCCGTTAGAATGCTCCCCTGTAGAGAGAGACATCGTGACGATGCCCATTGCAGTTTTTCATCAGTGCGTCTTTGTTCACGTTGTACGCAAATAGCTTTTTTAATCCCCAGACAAGAATGTATTGTTTTTAATGCAATTTATTACTGGCTGAATAAGTCTATCTTTCGGTTAAGTATATTATATCCCACATACTGTTATAATGTTTTCAACTCATATTCTTACTTCTTAAATAAAGCTTTAATTTAGAATCCTTGTTTTAGAAATGGTCTGTTTAGAGGAATACAGGCAGTTGCTTATACCGAACTTCATCAATAAAAAGTGGTTTTATTTTTAACTAGTCGCCTCAGGTGTCTGTCTGGTTTGTTGGTAATATCGGTTATATTTAATTTCAGATAAAATCCATGATTCCACTAAATTGTCAACGTTAACGCCTTGTTATCTGAACTGTCTTAATAAAGTTCTGTTCATTTAATACCTAAACCTTTCTAATGAAGACAGTCACATAATATGGTAGCGACATTAAAAACGTAAATGCCCGGTTCTTCCATTTTCTAAATTTCGCGATAAAGTAATTTCACTTTTTAATTTGTCTTGAAAACTACACAGAAATGAAATAGAATCCTTCTGTTTTAACTTCCAGTAAAGGAAGAAAATCACGCGTTGAATATTTGATGAAACAATGAAAACGGTTTGAATTTCAGGGCAACAATCTTATCGATTGTTTAAAATTAGGCAAAAAAAAAAATGTCAAAATTCAGCAAAAATTCGCACTACTATTACGTTAGCATCATTAAAAAAACATTTTTTTAACATCATTAAAAAACATTTTTTTTAAAAAAAATTTCAAATTTTTTTGTTCAATAATATTTTTGGAAATCATCGTGAAAAAACTCCAACATTTTGCTTAATTTTTAGTTAATTAAAAATATTTAAAAATCTCTCTCCAAGATGCGCAGTTCTACCCTTCAAAGTATATATGTACCAACTTTGATAGCTTATTGCCAATCGGTCTGGCATATAGTGTGTTAACACACACATACATACATTTTCATTTTTATTGTTAGTAAAGATAATATTTTTCTCATGTAATATTTTTAACGTTGTGTTTGATTTACGAAAAATATTGAAAAACTATATATCTGTTACGTTTAGGGGTGATAAATGTTTTTTAAGTATAAAACCTTTATATAAATGCAATACGAAGAAGGCCCAGTTAGCTATTAAGAATATATAAATGAAACTGTATGCGCACTGTGTAACAGCTATGCAGAAAAGTTTTTCGAATTTCGAAATACTAAGGCTAAATTTACATTGCCATTCATTATTTTTTAATTCAAAAGAGTATATCATTATTTGCATTGCTTTTATCCTTATCATTCACTGATGGAAGACGTGCTAAGGTTCTTTTTTCAAATCTATTGTGATTAAGAATGGGAATTCTACTATAATTTTATTTTAATTCATTAAAATAAACGAAAAAAAATGAAATTAAAATATTATTACCTGCAGTTATTATTTCTAATTAGCCGCCTTTGGCGACAAGCTGACTCGCCGATTGGTTCTCAATTGAATTTCTTATGCATAATTTGATGTTCATTATTCCCTCAACAAAATATTTTTAAGCATCAAATTACAATGGACATTAAAATTCATATTATTCTAATAATTTTAATCAGCTTTGTTTATGTGTAAATGAACCTTCTTAATGGAATCGAGTTCCATAGTATCACATTGATAATAAATAAAAGCTGAATGTCCATGTAATGTAGCTTCCATATGCAAGTTATAATACAGGAATAATAGATGCACTTTATTATTCAACGCAAATTTCAGAAATAGTGAACATCTAGAACAAAACCTTTCTTCTCTGACTTTCAACAAGGGCCGTGGTGGCCTGGTGGTAAGGTCTCGGCTCGGAGCCGGAGGGTTTCAGGTTCGAGACCCTATTCCACCGAAGAACCGCCGTGTAAGGGGGTCTGTTGCACGTTAAATCTGTCATGAACAAACGTCCTCCCGCTGGTGTGGTGTGGTGTGGAGAGGAGGGTGCCAGCTCAGGTGTCGTCCTCGTCATCTGACCAAGGTTCAAAATTACGAGGTCCGTCCCAAAATAGCCCTTGTGTTGCTTCAAACGGGACGTTAATATAACTAAACTAAACTGACTTTCAACAAATAAAAAAAATCGTATAAATAGAAAAAACAGTATGAATTTGATTTCAACAATGAAATCTGTTGAAAATTTAGCAAAAAGAAAGATATTTTTAAAAAATTGTTAAAATACAGGGGGTGGGGAGGGAATTCTACGGGAATAAAGTTATTATCATTAAAAAGATAATGTTTTAGATTGTAGAACGGATTTTTAAAAAAATGCGTATTTTTTCTATGCAATAATATAATTTGAAATTATCGATAATAGGTTCAGAAATTATTGCTTTTGAAATTATCATTAAGTTTCATTTAATTTCTAATTAATTAAAAATTTAAAAAATCACTTCATAGCCTTTAATTTCACCCTCTAAAGTATTTGTGCGCCAAATTTGATAGCTATAAGTCAGATGGTGTATGCTTTAGAACGCAAACACATACACACATGTTCTTCCTTTTTTTTATCAGTCAATATTAAGTTGTATCAATGATAATATTTTAACTGATTTATTATGAATGTTCATTTTCTCTTTCCCTCTATTAGAGACTTGAAATCAATGAACAGCTTAGTTTTTCCATTTCTCAGTTCTTAAATTAAAATTCAAGAAATATTTTTTTCACTCATTGGCTTTGGCGGCCAACTGGAATAATGGTTCATTTTAAATCCAGTTAATTCAGTCATGTCCGTAATTCCCTCAAACTGTCAGATATTAAAGGCACGGTAATTTAATTATTTTTTTCTATGTTCCGTCCATTTTGTAGGTGGACCTTCCCAATGATAAATATGAAGATCACCCATCTTCTAAATGTTACGGTATTGTAACTCCGTTTTCTTTTCAATTCGTCTTTGAAAAACTTGCAGTTATTGAACAGAATCCTTCTTCCTCGGCTTTCAACAATGGAAGAAAATCATGTGATGAAATATTTGACAACGCAATCAAAACAACTAACATTTCAGGACAACAGTTAATTTATTGTTGAAAATAAAGGGGAAAAAAATCCTAGAATTAAGACAAAATTTGTAACCCAATTGTATCATCAAAAGGACAATTTCACGAATTTTGAAATCGTATGAAATTCATTTTTACTTTCTCATGTACGTAATATAGAGAAAGTATCAAAGTCGTCAAAATATTCGACTTTGAGAGATTTCGATGAAGCTGCACATTTTAGATCTCCTTGAGTTTGGAAAATGCATTTTTGGCATCCTGTCTGCATGTCTGTCAGTAACAAAGATAACTCCAAAACACTTTGAGATAGAAACATGAAATTTGATATATGGCCTTTAAACCTAATGTGTGGATTTCTATTAAAATTTGAGTAAAATCCGTTCAAAGAAAGTCTGTCCGTCCAGTTGTTCGATTATAAGCAAACATGATAACTATTAAATGAAAACTGCTCACTCAATAAAATTCAGTATATAGATTTAACATCCATAGTGTAAACGCCTACCAACTTTTCAGGTAAATCTTACATGGGGTTAGCCGTTTGTTGGTCTTTACTTTCACAAATATGTATATGCGATAGCTCAAAAACGTAATGATTTGAATATATCAAATTTGGTACGGGATTTTGTGACTACAAGTATAGTTTTGTGCCAAATTTTAGTTTTTGGCTGTGAAAAACGCGACTAAAACAAAAATTTGATTTTTGGATTCTAATTAGTAAATGCCAGGAATGGATCGTCAAAATGCTCGGCAAGGATTTCATGATAGACTCAGAAAAAATGCAAAATTCACACCAAATATCAGTGTTTCTTAACTATTGTACTCTAATGCTATGCGTAAGGCTTTCTCTGGAGGAATATCCTTTTTAGCGAAAAAGTTGTGGGGAAAAACTCCGCTGGTTGGGCAATAACATATTCGGAAGACATCGAAATTTCACTTAGTTTTTAATTAATTAAAGTTCTGCTTACAATTCAGAAAAACTCGGGCGCTGTAAGTCAAATTGTTTGGCCTACAGAGCAACAACACACACATTAAACTTTATTGTTTGTAGAGATAATTCATAAAAAACAAATTTTTTCGCATTTATACAATGTTTTATAAAGATGAAGTTCTGGAATCAATCATTTTTAATTTATTATACACAATGAAATAAGCATTGTTGTAGTTGCATTCACACAAGAGAACCCAGCAAGGAGATCTGAAATAAACAAACGGCCTGTCCAGCTGCGTTTACCCTGTTTACGTCATCATTTATCCAGTTAACTTTCGCAACGAAAGTAACTGTATCCTATTGTGTTTCTCTTCTTTTGACAGGTTGGCCTTTGTCTCTCACTTTGATCCGTTTAATTACTTTAGGCGCTATTTCGTAAGTTTCGCAAACAGGAGACCTCATTCGTGAAATTTTCCTCGTAAAAAACCTTTTACTCCTCACAAATACATGGTCAAAATGAGGACACTAATTGATAAAGATTATCAAAAATCAGGTGAAAAGGTTTGTTACAGTAAGTTTGGATTATAGCTTGTTCCAGAGAGTTTTTCAATGTTTTAAAATTGCAAAACATGTAACGGTATTCCGTAAACAAAGTAACGATTCTTTTTAAACCAAGTGATTTTCCAAATAACATGGAATTTTTTTAAAAAAAATTTCAATATAGTGTGATTGTTAGTAAAAAAGAGAGAGAGTGAATTTAAATCGATTGAAAGCTACCATAAAATCCAAATTTTAATTACTCACTTTCATTAATAAATATACTTATTAAAGAAAAATGGCAAAGAAAGCTAAAATATTAATAACTATTAAATATTTGTAGAAGTGATTAAATAATTTTACATTTTTTTCTTATAATAAATGATACAGAACAATTTCATAAATAACTTTAATTTTAAAAAGAAAATAAGATTCTTTAAATTACAATGTAATTGTGTTTTAGATCATTTACGGAATAGTAATGAAATCATAAGATGCTAACATATCAAATTATGTAGATTGATTAACTATTGATTAATTATTAATATTGATTGATTATTATTTTTATAGCTTATTAAAATCGTTATATAGTACTGCATCCATCTAAATTTTGATTCGAATATCGTAACGCGAAGTACAGTTAGCTTTCTTATAATTTAATTGTTATATAATATAAATTCGCATAAAAATACTCTAAATGGAAAATGAAATAATTTTTTACATTAGTTTTCTATAAATTTGAGCCTTGAAGTTAATTTAAGCTTTTAAGTTAGAAAAATTGGAAACAAAATCAAAATTAAAGAATGACATATTGTGTGCAAAAATTTCAAAATTGCAAGTGAAAATTAGTTATTATTTCTTGTGAATTATTTAATAATATTGTACTTTTTAAAAGTTTTTATCAATTTTTCTTAGATCAGACTTTTAAAATAGAGAATGTCAACGCCAATTATGGTCGTTTTGAGCAATAACACTGTTAAAGAAATTTGATTCCAGCTTTTTAAAAATTTCCAATATTTGTATGGATAAATGAAAACAAAAATTCTAACTTGAAGCATTATTACAAATAACTACTGATTTTGTTTCAATTTATTTATTTTTTAATATTTCATTTCCTTATTCATTTTCGAATTGATATAACTCTTGATTTATGAAATATTTTTTTAATTTGGTCTTGGCGAGTTTTTTTTTTCTTTAGATCTTATTCATTTCTTTATGGGATGAATAAAAGAAAATTGTTCTCTTCCCATTTACCCTATTATGAGTCATGAATAAAAAAAAAAACTCTTTCCCAAATAAGTAATAGGAAAACCATTCAGTAGGCTCACATTATTACAACTAAATATTGAAACTATCAAATACACAAATTTTAGTTTCATTTAAAAAATTATTTTAATTTAGAAGCAAAATTTGGAGCAATCCAATTTTAACTATATCTCCGGTAACTATACCAAAACAAAACTGTCTAAATTTGTTTTTAGATAAAAGTCTATTTAACGCCAAAGATGTCAAACTCGACGCACACAGAATATCTTTGCAATAGAACAAACAGAACAATGTGTAACAAAAATACTGTGGATTATTTAAAAAAAATTCTTAATAATGGAGCACTGCTTTTGCAATTACAAAAACATTTAAGGCCTAGAACTGAATTTGAAACAAAATTTAAATATTTTAAATCCTTGAAAGAAAAATTTTGTTCTTTTCTTTTGATTTTCTATCAAAGATATAAAATATTATAGAAGACAACATACAAACGAAAGTAATCGATTGAAGACGAAAATCAATGAAGTTCGGACATCTGAATTTTGTATATTTGTCAGCCAGGTTTTAAAATATTAAAAAATTGCTATATAAAATGAGTTCCATGTTTGGAAACACTAAATGGTGCCACCATTGTTTTCATTTTCGAAAGAAAATAAGTCTCTTGTGAAATCAGTGATGTTGTATTTTTATATTAATTCAATAATGAAAATAATTACTGCAATGAGATACCTTCCAAGTTGGACAAATGGTAGTAAACAGAAGATTCAAATGTCAAGGGTAAAAAAACATTAACTTTACTTTTACATTTTTTTTACTGCAATACTGTCGAAATAATCCTCCGTTTTGACACAAATTGATCTTGTTGTTTTCTTGTAACCCACGTAAACTTAGGCCTTCTTTATTTGGAATGTGACTTTGACATACTTGCATTGCACTGCAAATGAATTAGAAATTCTGCAATCATATCAGTACATTCAGCGATTTTAAAAGTTTTTGCTCCTGTTTTCGTAAGTTTCAATGAGAAGAATAACAGGAATGCCTTATTTATTGCCTGAATGAGAAAGTGAGATGAGTAATCATAAAGAATAAACTTTAACTATAAACCTAATTCAGAATGGTTCGCTGCTTTATCGTACCTTTCTATTAATCTATTGTTACTCGCATCATGAATTTTCCATAAATAATTTCTAAGATTTCCAAATTACAAAGCTGATTTAAAATTTGTCACCCTCTTTCAAAGATTCGTGGAACGACTCTTGTGCAGTTGAAAATATTATGAATTAAATAATGCTCATAAGTATTGAAAGAGTTGTGAATTGTTGGATAGATTTAATTTTCACAAGCAAAAATAATTGTTTGAAAAAAAAGATTTGGATCTTTATCAAAATTCTTTAAATTAAGAGTCAAAAATATTATAAACAAAGTGACAAGATATACTAAACTTCCTAGAACATAAAACTAATGCTCTCAAGATATTGAAAAAAGAAAAACGAAAAGCGAAAGATAAACGAAATTAGTATAGTAAACCCCGAGTCGGAGTGTTCCAATTCATCTCAAACACATGTGATCATTTCACATATAATTCTTCTTAAAAAATAAATACTTCTAAACATCAGCGATGGGTTAAATATCACATAAAGTCCAATTATCAAGAATCAGAATCTTTCAGTTAATCGGGCTCTTGTGGTCACTTTATGTGGTTTAATTCTAAAACTTAAATATTTCTTGACGTAAGCAATGCTTAAGAAACCAATATGCTGATCAATTTATTTTTCGCCCCTTTTTTTTCTATGTCTTATTATTACAGCTATACATATTTTTTTTTAAATTTCGAATTATAAAAAACATGGTTGGAGGCAGAAAAAAATTTCACACTCGCTACGGCCAGATTACGGTAGCCATTTGCTTAGTATTGTAAAATTTCTTCAGAATCTAACATGTTAGTAAACTAACTCGTAATAATTTTTTCATTGATTAAAAACATGTTATTAATTAGTAAGTGAAAAAAATATTCTCTGAGACAGTTAATTCAATTTCGGGACATACAATCGAAATTGTTCCGCATACAATCCATTTCCACACAATCGAAATTGTTGATCATGTTATGATCATAGGTGAATTTCAGACTAAGCAGCCAAGACATTTGCCTAGGGGCGCTAAACTGAGAAGGAGCCACAAACAGGCTAAAAAAAACATTTTTTTTGAGGTTGCAAAATAAATAAGTTCGTAAAAAAGGCAAATCCAATCAGTATAAAGTATAATCAAGTATATCAAGCATATCAAGTATATAAAGTATAATCAAATATCAGTATAAAGTATAATCAAGTATCAGTATAAAGTATAATCAAGTATCAGTATAAAGTATAATCAAGTATCAGTATAAAGTATAATCAAGTATAAATTATAATCAAGTACAATTGGTTCTTATATGTTTCATTACGTTCAATTTGTTCTTGAAATGTTTATAAACACTCAATATCTTCCTGAATAATATTATGTGTAAACATGGACGCCAGAAAGTCGTGAGTAGTAAAATTAAGAATATCTATATAAATATTCGATAAGTTAAAAAAATTTAAAAGGTAAACTTATAAAAATATAAAATTAAAATCCACTATCGCAAATTTCAAGTTATCGTGTGAGAACGTTATTACTTTTTACGTCTCTGTTTGTCTTAATTAATTTATCATTGACCGGTTTAAACGGGTTTGAAACAATCACGTGACTATCAGATTACACATGCGTCGATATTTAGAAAAATGATGGTATTTCTTTTTTCCATCTCAAAATTTTTCGAACTCTAAAACTTTTTTTGTTGGCTAAAAATTGAAAATGAAAGTTTAAAATATGTATATATACACACCTTTCGATACCGCTCCTCCCTGTTATGTGTTCATTCCCGTTTTCTTCGAGCGATAAATTCTTACGACCCATTATTTTCTGCCCGCATATTTTGGGGCTTCAAAAACCCCAAACCAAAACAGCATCATATTCTCAAATTTTTACATATGATAATAAATCATTTACACGATTTAAAAAATTGTTAAAATATGAAATATAATTGTTCAATTCCTAAAAAGAGAGGCCTAATAAAGTAGCAAAATAAAACAAAAATAATAAAAAATTAAAAAAATTCGTTATGTTTGTAATATTTGCTTAGATTTTATTTTTAAAAGCAATTTTCAAGACTTCTAAGATAATATGAGATTTTCTTCTTCAGTATTGTTACGCCTTTCAAGAAATTCCACTGTCCGATTATTTCATTACCTGAAAGACCGCGAGTAAAAATTCAAAACTAGTCATGCGATGCGCTATGAGGACTCGGATTTTCAAGTAATTGCTACCAGTTTTGGGTGAGAATGGTACTCCCGAATTAATGAGTTTCAAAGGGCAAATCAATTTTCAAGCACGCGAAAGGAAAGGGACAGGATAAAAAAACCACTAGATAATTCAAACTGTCAACCAACCATATACTGGCTCCCTGTTTCATATGGAACGATTCTCGCTAAGTTTTATGGATGGGGCTAGTGCATTATTCCCCAATAGGAGATATGGTTCAGTAAACACTGTTAATCTCTAGCAAATCCTCATGAAGAGACAAAAATGACCATAGTTAAGTCAATGTGCAAGGAAATTGGGTCAGACCCGTTAGAAAAAAAACCTATCAACAATGAAAAAAAGTGTTTCACTTACAGGAAGTCCTGAAATGAAAGCAAACGCTATCGAAATGGTAAAAAAAATCGAGAAAGTAAATAAGGTTGCATGGGGCCCTTTAAGGGTATCAGTAAAAAAACAAATAACAAATTCAAGTGAAACCAGAAATATAGCGGCCAGTCCTTCCATTGGCTGGCTATATAGGTTGAGCTATGAGGTCAACATTACCTCAGACATTTGGAACCTAAGAGAAATTTATATATTGAGGTTGAAATGTAATGCTGAATGCATTTTTTTAATCAGTTTCCTGGAGATAAGGCTCAAAAAATCTAGTTCTCATAGCTTTTTGGAAAGTATTTTAGATCACTCATTTTGAAAATTCTCAAGATCCGTCTATAGAATGCCATTCAATTTTTTAAAAGTTCTCTTTGAAGTATATTCTTGAATGCTTAAAAAATAAAATATGAAGATATAGAAGTTAATGCATTGAGAAAGCTCTGTAACATGTGTGTTGCGACACAAAGCAGTCATCTTTAATTACCACTATTATTTTTAGTTTTTTTTTCTGTATTTAAACTAGTATGCACTTATATAGACTTACACCATCTTCAGAAAGATTAAATAAATTATATACTGTCTCTTTCTTAATTTCGAAAGAATTATCTTTCAATCGTTTTATATATATATATTCGTAATAATTTTACCAAATTATTGCACTCATAAAATGAATTTGAGCCTTAAAACTGTTTACAACCAATAGAAAAGCTTTGACCTTCATACACGCCGTGGTTTCCTAAGGATTAACCTTGGAAATCCTTATGAAATTACGGCGTGCTTTAAAGGTCACTTTTTTGCTGTTGCTTGCAAGCAATTAAATAAAGAATTCCAAACATGCTAAAACAACCTATAAAGTAAACTCGTTTCGACGGAAATTATTTCTCTACATT
The DNA here is from genome assembly GCF_947563725.1 of Argiope bruennichi. Taxonomy (NCBI): domain Eukaryota; kingdom Metazoa; phylum Arthropoda; class Arachnida; order Araneae; family Araneidae; genus Argiope; species Argiope bruennichi. The sequence continues at coordinate 11,533,913 of NC_079157.1, read as the reverse complement.
CAAAAATCATTTTAAATAAGTCATACTAAGTAAATTTGAAATCAACGCCAACATCCTCTATTAACACATACTATTACTGTAGATTTTGCATAACCCATCTAAAGTGAAGTGAATTGAGAATTCTTTAAACAAACAAACGCTTCTTATTCGGTAGTTATATAAAGTGCAAGTTTAAAGTTGAAAAATAAAAAGAAGTCAATTGTTTTGGTTCATGAAAGAACGATCGTGAGAGCAAAACAACGTGGGCATTTTATGTGCTGTTCTATATGAACCCACGGAAGTAAACTGACTTCAACCCACACGGAACACAATTCTGACATTCTTTTCAGTTTCTATACGAATTGCCCACGTGGAAAAAAATTCTCGTAAATAGTCATGTTGAAATCAACCAGTTAGATATAAAAATCAATTCTCCTCGGCGATTTAACTTCTAAAAGTCATTTGTAGAAAAGAGGAAATTTAAAAATTAAATAAAATTGTGGTGTTACACATATGTCCATAAACATGCAGTTACCATCACGATATTTGAAACAATTGACAGTTTATTGTTGATATAGCATCCGATGTTTATTTTGAAGGGCAAATAATGCTGAAAATAAAAATGAATTGCAGAAAATTATACGAAAAAGACGGATTTAAAATTTCAATATCAATTTACAAAATACTTCATTAGCAACGGGGTATTTCAACTAATGAACAATTTTAAATTATAAACATTGAAAGAATTAAAATGTAAAAGATTTTGTAAAATTCATATCATAAACTAACTAATTTCATTTAAATATTCTTTTGAAATTATATGATTATATAATTATTTTATATGATGATTTATGACATATTGCATCGATATCCTTTACAGACATTTTATATTATACATATTTATAACTGTATACATATAAACGTTATGATATATACTTCCTTTTTTATTTAATTTTATAAATATTTGTCTACTATTAACCAATGATACTTGCTAATTTTAATTAGTGTTATTCATATATTTTCAATACAAAATATTTTATATTTCTTAAGCTCAGAAATTGTTCCTTGTTCGGCATCTGAATTTCATTTTCCTCAAAGATGTTTGAAGAATTAATAATGTATTTATTTTTCAGCCACACATGATTTCCATCTTAATTTTTTAAAAAAAAAATACGTATAATTTATTAATATAATTCATTTGCGTTTAAAGATATAAATCTCTCACCTAACTGCTTGTGCTATTTTATTTTTATAAGGAAAAAAATATTTTTAGCACATGATGAAAATTTCAATTTTAGAACATTACACGAATTAATTGTTTTTATCATAAATTTAAAATTGATAGAGTAATTACTAATTTTTTTATATTAGAATTTTATAATTAAATGTCAATTACTACTTCCGATTATTCTACTTAAATTCATTAATTACTTGGCAAATAAAAATTAAATTATATTTACTAATCAGCACTTAGCAATGTGAATTGACATACACTTTTCAGTCAGTCACACTATTAAAAAAGGAAATTATTTAAACATTTCTTTTGAATGTGATTAATGAATGTGTGATGATTGAATAAATTTTAAACATTTATTTAAACATTTCTTTTGAATGTGAAAAAGAAAGAAAAAATTAATAAACTGCTTTTGCAATCAAGTTTAGAGCATCCAAAGCATTTCTTAGAAATAGTAGTTGGGGGGAAAAAAAACTAATACATGCCCAAGTTATTTCATTCCTAGAATTAAAATTTTAAATCTTTTTTTTTTTTTTTTTTTTTTTAAATACGCCGTACTTTGGTGAGGAAAGAAATGAAGACATAAAAAGTTTTTTCTTGTCTCCAAGAGCTGATTTCATCGAATTTTTATCTTTAGTATGAAAATTTAAGAAAGAAGAGGAATCATTTTGCGTTTGGACTTTCAGCCCAAAAATTGATAAGTTAAAAATATCAAAACTTGTTATTTGAATGAAATAAATTTTAGGCGAAATGGTGGATTTTTCAGTTTTAAAGAAATTTTCAAGCCAAAGTTTCTTAAACTTTTCTTTCCAGTATTCTCATTTCAACTGTAAAAGCTCTTAACAATCCCAGAATGAGAAACAAAATTAAATTAATTGATTCTCAAGCAGTTATTTAGGAAATTTTAATAATATTCTATAAGCCAAATTGATTTTTTAATCTGGTTTTTATTTCTAATATTGATAAATGAAAAAAACGTTTGATTAATACTCAACTATTATTAATATTAACCGTTATTACCGTTATTATTATTATTTATTAATATTAACCGTTATTACCATTATTATTATTATTTATTACCGTTATTATTATTATTTATTACCGTTATTATTATTATTTATTACCGTTATTATTTATTAATATTAACCGTTATTATTAATATTAACTATTTATTGACTAAAAAGCTGTGCTATAAATGACTGAATTACGCATGGCGGTCTTTTGCGCTTCATCTCTTTACCTTGTATCTTAAGATACCTTGTTACCTCAGGCTACTATACCTTTTGTAAATTGTGTGATATAAAAATCGTAACTTGCATAAAGATTTTTCAACATTTCATTTAAATTTTTAAATCATTAAGAATAAAAATTCTTCTCGAATAGCTTCGGAGCTTTTCATAGAACAAAAACCATTTTAAAATTCAAGAAACTAACTTTTCCGCTGCTACTACAATTTTGAGTACGATTATTTCAGCAAATTTAATAAAATTTCAAAAAATATATTTTAAATACAGTTTGTTACAAAGCCTTTTATTATTATAATAAAACAAAAAAATTTTTTTTATTGTTTAGTCAAAATTTTCTTTCATATGTTTTTGCAAATATTAAAATTATGATTAAAATGTTATTCCTCCTTTAGTCCTTTATTCTTTAATTTCAAAGTGGAACAAGTATTTAAAAAGTATAATTCTTCTTTAAACTGCAAGATGTATAAAATCGTTAAGCGCAGAATGTAGCCCTATTGCATGCAAGACACACGAATATAAGCAAGGCAAATGAAATATAAAGCATTATCTAATGATATTTCGACAAATGTTTAAAATTTAAAAATATTTTTTTTCTTTAATATACACAATGAAATTTAAATGTGAGAAAAATCAAATCAAATCATTATTGAAATGTATTTTCTTTTAATTCGATCGCTCAAAGCTTTTCCTATTTCTATGCTCTAAGGAAAGTTATTTTGATTCGTGTAATTGATACTTTATTTCAAAACGATCTATTAAGTTGTGAAAACAGACCGCCATTAAGTAATGAGATCTCCTCTTTATTCTCTTTAATCAGCTTTAATCAACAGCAGGCTTACGGATTTCTGACTTTTTTTCTACGACGGATTTTACGAACAAGCGAAGTATGTTTAAGATTATAAAGCACAATCCAGAAAACGGAAAATTTTGTTATTATTATTTTATTCGAATAAAAGTTTCTCTAAATTAAGAGTTAATATGGTAATAAAGAAATGGTAATAAAAGATTGGAGACAAACGTTTTTCTGTCACATATGTAAAGTGATACTGCTTTTCAAAACAATTTATTTTCCTTGCTATTTTTGTAATTTTTTTTCGATAATATATTGATGAAACTCGGAAATTTCTTTTTCTTATCAGTTGCTTGAGCTTACCGCAAGAATTCTCAAACTTTTAAAATATTATATTGCATATTCAATTGTTGTGATAAAAACATTTTACATTAAAATAAAATACAAATATGTTATATATTACAGTAAATAGTTGGTAATAATGTATTATAGTAAATATTAAGAATTCCCAAATTAAATTCTTAGAAAAATCTATTGTTTCAGTATCAACGCCAGTTTCCATATTAGCGAAGAGAATATATAAGTATATGAATGTTACAGATTAAAACAAATTGTTGAAAGGAATGTCGTTTAATATTGTTTATATTGCTTCGATTTAAAGAAAATTACCAAAAATCACATATTGATCACCAACTGTGAAGTGGGTCTTGGAGCATTGCAGAAACATTTTTGGTCAGAATGAATTCATTAAAATAAAAAAAAAACACTGTATTTATTTGAATGGCAAAAAAAAAGAAAAAAAAAAGCAGATACATTTACACTGTACTGAAACTGAAAACAAACTTAATGTCTGTCCCCAGGATATAATTTTTCTTGAATTTTACTATATGAATTAAAATTTTTTAAAGCTGTGCCCCAGAATTTATAGAGCAGCACATCGTCTTGCTTGAAAGAAACGCTTTCATCCCCCAAAGAGTGAACTGCATTCAATCATGTATACCCTGCAGGAATGTCTCTTATGTAAGTAAACGAAATCACCCGCTTTCTCATCCGAAATCCTGACCAGGCAGTACTGTGCTGTCTGTTTTGAATATTTCCACGAAATCGTTCCCAAGAGGCATAAGATTTCCACTTTTGCACGCGGATTAAAATTCTGGTTGGTAGAGGTCATTGACTGTTTCCACGGCAACGGTTCATCCTTTTGCTCCTCTCGCTTTGTAACTGGGCAACCAGGAATAGTTTAGTTACCAGAGAGTGATGCTGTTATTAACAAGATCCTGTTACGTGAGCGGTGCAGTTCAAGGACGAGCTCTCGTTTCAGTTTCAGAGCCTCGAGGTGGCTCTTCCTCGTTGGAGCACGCTTCGTCCAAGTACCGCAGGGAAAGAAAACACATGAAGAAATATGTCGCGTGTGGCAACAAAGTTTGTTTACTTGCAACTCGCTCGTGAATGAAATTTCAAACGGGAAGCAACCCAGGCATTTACCCTTTCTTCAGAACATTTCTGATTCAACACATACTGCCTTTTTTATTTCTTTTTTCATGTTCGTTGTTTACAAGGTAGATATTTCTGATTAGTTACCAATTTCTTAAAATAGATTTCTCAACAAATTAGGAATACAATTAGAAGTGGCTTCTCTTTTAATTTAAAGTCACGTGTCTATGGAACGGTCAGAGATCACGTGACAACGTTCTTCATAATGCATCTTCATAATTAATATCATTTCTTCGATTTCATGGGTTGAATAAAGATTTTTTTTAAACTATCAAACACATTTTATAAGACTAGGTAATTTTAAGTACTGCAGCACGCTAGCCATATAGATATCTTATTGAAGGAACATTCATCCATGAGTTTTGCTTCTATTTAAAATAAAGCTCACAGCAGTACATTCCCTACAATTTTTCCGAATTTCTAAATCTTAAACCCCATTTTGTATTTTTGAACTATTTTGCATACCTTGAAAAATTATAACACTCTAAACATTTCGTATAAAAATAACTATGAATATTATAGAAAATATTTCGATCTTTCTGTGTAGATAATAAATAAAATAAGTATTAATTCGAAATGAGTGTAATTATAGATCAACTGTTCAAATAATAATGGATTATAATTTATCATATATTTAATTTATAATCGATGATGTAGATTTTATGTTGTTTCTTCTTTATGTTCATCGAATCTTTCCTTTTTCTTTACAGAATTTCCCACAAATTTGTTGAATACTTGAAAGCATCTAATGGAACTATCAGAATTCTGTAATTAATCATACAAAATCGAAGGAAAAAAATTTTAGTGTCATGATATGTAAACCATGTTTATAATCCTGCCATGGAAGAATTTCCCACAAATTTGTTGAATACTTGAAAGCATCTAATGGAACTATCAGAATTCTGTAATTAATCATACAAAATCGAAGGAAAAAAATTTTAGTGTCATGATATGTAAACCATGTTTATAATCCTGCCATGGAAGAATTTCCCACAAATTTGTTGAATACTTGAAAGCATCTAATGGAACTATCAGAATTCTGTAATTAATCATACAAAATCGAAGGACAAAAATTTTAGTGTCATGATATGTAAACCATGTTTATAATCCTGCCATGGAAGAATTTCCCACAAATTTGTTGAATACTTGAAAGCATCTAATGGAACTATCAGAATTCTGTAATTAATCATACAAAATCGAAGGAAAAAAATTTTAGTGTCATGATATGTAAACCATGTTTATAATCCTGCCATGGAAGAATTTCCCACAAATTTGTTGAATACTTGAAAGCATCTAATGGAACTATCAGAATTTTGTAATTAATCATACAAAATCGAAGGAAAAAAAAATTTAGTGTCATGATATGTAAACCATGTTTATAATCCTGCCATGGAAGAATTTCCCACAAATTTGTTGAATACTTGAAAGCATCTAATGGAACTATCAGAATTCTGTAATTAATCATACAAAATCGAAGGACAAAAATTTTTAGTCGCATGATATGTAAACCATGTTTATAATCCTGCCATGGAAGGTTATATGGAAGTACTGAGAGCAGATTTTAAAAATATCTTCATGTTAATTTCTCTGCAATGAAATAACAAGTCAAAGAAAGAAAAAAAAAGGAGGAAAAAAGATCGAATTTTAATAACTGAGGACCTCAATTCAATCACCTTCTCCTAAAATGTTGATTACAGTCAAAAGCACAATCGAACATCCGAAAAGTGACAGCTAAAAAGTAGAATCGGTATCGAAAGGTCATTGAACTCCTTGAACCAGGGCTAGAAGATATTATTTTCGTCATATTATCTCTGAAGTCTCCTTTCACACATGCCAGAAGAAGTAAAGGAAAAAACCCCGGAAATGGATTTTTTTTTTCCTTGCCATCCCCACCAGCTTTTGCATTGTTTTTATTTTCTACTCCTTTGGGGTTTTTTCTTACTTTTTTCGGCGATAATCTTTTAAAAAAAGAAGGCCGTCATGCAGCGAAAGCACTTTAAGGAGAAATGTGAAGGGGAAAATAAAGACAGAAAAAATATATAACCAAGAGTCTCGGTCTATTCATGCAACCATATGCAGTATCTCAAGAATAACTCTTGGATTGCATTTCTTATATCATATATACCTAAAAAAAATTCCTGTAAACATCGCGTTTTATTCTCTTTGTGATTGGTAGATGACGAGTCACCTGACCCATGACGTTTTAGGTTTGTTTCATCAGTATTGTTAGTAATATTTAATAAAAGTTATTATTACATCATAGTAAGGTTATTTATATTGCACTCGATTATGATGAAAAAGAAAAGAAAAACAAAGATTTAATCGACAGCAAATACGTGAAACCTATTCACTGCCATTTACGAGATATCTCGTAGGAAACTTTTGTAAAATTAGGCGCCTCTAAATTTCTATGCCAGTGAGTGGGTTAAAACAATATGTTTTGTTAATTCTTTTTGATGCATCAATTGTGGCGACATTAATGAGTAACTTTCTTGTTAACTTACCTTTTCCGAGTCACGGAAATTTTTCGTCTCTTAGCTGGCAATCGTCTGAGTATCTAAGCAATACACGTAATAATCTGGCATTGTTTTTTTAAAAATAGTAATAAGGTCAGTAATATAAGATGAAGAAAAAATGCAAAGAAAAACCTACAGAGAACTTGCCAATTTGAAAAGAAAAGCTGATTGTGAAACTTCTAAACTTGATTCAATATTTAGATATTGGAAATATGAATGAAGAGTGTTCTCATTGTGGGGCTTTAAGTTTTAAATATGAAATAGGTCGATCGGGAAATGTATGTTCTCATCAAGGAAAGGTTAAGCTTCTAGCATTGAATGAATGGCCAGTGGAGTTTAAAAACTTGTTAACTGGAACTGATGAAAAACCTGTACAGTATCGGAAAACATCAGAGTTGACGAGGAATATAGTGTTAAAAAGTTATTCATGCAGTTTGTGTAATGTTTTAGTGACACAGATTATATTAGTTCTACAACATACTTCTCACCAGTTGAAAAATCTTCAGATAACTCTATAGATTTGTTAATTTATCTATAGCTTTTCAGGGCTATCTATTTGGCCAAGTACTTACATATTTGTTGCACTTTCTTAGCGACAGAGCTTAATTTATATGTCGATAAATCGATTTGTTCTTAACCATCTATTAAGTTATAACCCCCAAAAATAAATAAATTGTTTTTTCACAACTGGAAACACTCTGATGAAATTGAGAAGTGACTGTAATTGTAGACATTGGTAATCATATATAAAGATAAATCTTTTGCAATCATTCAACAAAAAATGATCACGTCATTTATATTTTTTTCGAATCGAACGTCAGCGTACATTTAAAATATGCATATAAGAGTTAAAAAAATAAAAAAAATTACAGGTCCAGTGTGGGTATATCTGTACTATTCAAGGTCAAATTTCATGTTTTCTATGAGAAACATTTTTTGTAATACAAGAATATGGTATTAGCAGGAAGAGAATGATAAATACCTTAAGAATAAACATTATTCTTTCTAAAGTATTTTTAAATATTTTTCCATTTAAAGCTTTTTAGTAAGATAAATGGTTAGCAGTAGCATTATATTTTTTTCCTATATGATTTCATTAAATCGAACCATATTAATTAAGTAAATCTATATCTCAAATAGTTTGGTACAGATACTAACCCATTCATTTGAATAACTCAGCCCTAAAATATATTCAAGAAAGATTGTTCATTTGACATAATTTTCAATAGAAACTAAATTAGATCACTACACAGAAGGAAAACTATGAAAGTATACATTAAAGCAGCATGATCGCATCGACAGTTTACTAATTATTACATTTATTATCGGTTCTGTAATAGTCGTAGATGATTCCAATTTATACTTCTGATCCGGTCCTTTAAAATTTGTAGCAGAATATTGGTACAGTGACTTAAATAATGCATAACAAATAATTTAAAAAATATTATTAAT